>NW_026558098.1:1677438-1959938 GCF_026930045.1 Uloborus diversus | reverse complement strand
TAAAATTCAAAGAAATGTCTTGATTAAGCTGGAATTCAGTAAAAAGGGATTTAAACTAATTGAGGTTCTACAGTAGTTTTGCACAACGAAATGAAATACTGTAAAGTAAAATGCAAAAAAAAAAAGTAGTAATTAAAAAACGAACCATAGATTTTATCACTCGAGAAGTAACTTTGCCTTAACTGTTGGTAATAATGAAAATTAAAAAATCTTAAACTTAAACATTCTTGGGTTTTTCGTCTTTTATACTTTTCTTCATAAAACTCTGAATTTTAACTAGGTTTCCAGCTTTTTACCGGAAGATAATCTTTGCACTTTGTCCATATACTTATGCTACAATATGCTACAAGTACCCCACATTTTCCCTAAAAAAAGACAAAAAAAAAAAAAAAACACATTTCTTTTAAAAAACCTAACTGTAGTTGGGTTTTTTTGGGTTTTATTTAAAAAAACCCAAAAAACCCTGGGTCCATGGGCTTTTTTTAAAAAACCCGGGTTTTTTCCAACCCTGACCAGGCATCGACGGATTCGAAATCTTCCCGTCTCTATGTTTGGCTATTTAATATAATCCTCCGATAATAATGAGCGGAGATATCAATTAAAAGCGATATCAAATCTAAATGGAAATATACCTGTCAACGGCTCCTGCGGTGGGCATGCTCCGTGCGTATCCCTTGACCCCACTCGTCTTGAAGTAGGGGATGCATTCGAGGTGGTTGGCCAGCACTGCTAGAGAGTCCGAGGGGCAGACGAAGAACGCCTTCCTCCCCAGGATCATGTTGCGGTCCTGACGAAGAATCCAACGCTTTACGACACACACTCTACAGATCCCACTGCACATTTTCAAACAGAAGCCGATTTTTTACTTTCTTCTATATCTAATACATAGAAGAAAGTATTGGATTCGTGCAAATTTTCGAATTTCGAATTTTGACGGATTCGAACGTTTTGAGGTGTGCTGAGTCCATTTCGACTACTTTTGGAAAATGTCTGTCTGTGTGTGTATGTATGTGTGTGTATGTATGTGTGTGTGTGTGTCACGTCTGTGTGACCAGTTTTTTGTGGCCGCTCTACAGCAAAAACTACCACATGAAATAGAACGAAATTTGGTACACATATGTGCCCCTATGTGAACTTGTGCCCATTGGTTTTTGGCGCGAATTCCTCCAAGGGGGGTGGAGCAATGGGACGTTTTTTTGAGTTACGCGTGCTTGCTATTCCTCGGGAAGTAACTGGCGGAATCAAACGAAATTTGGTCCATATGTTGCCATCAACAGGAACAGGTGCTGATTCAATTTTGGTGTCAATAACTCAAACGGGGGTTGAGCTATAGAACGTTTTTTGTCGTCAATTGTGACAGCTGTATCTCAAGAAATAATGAACGGAATGAAAAAAAATATTTATCGGCAAGTAGCCCTTAGTGGGTATAAGAACTGATTTTATTTTTGTGTCAACAGCTAAAAAGGGGGTAGCGCAATCACCCGTTCTTTTTTTCCATTGTGAGTGCCCTACCTCAAGAAGTAATGCTACTTTCTGGTTGAAATTTGGAGTATATGTGAATCCATATGTAAACAGGCTTTGGTTCAATTTTGACGCCAATCGCTCCAAGAGGTGTTAACTTTTTTTTTTGCGAATAAAAGTATTTTTATTAATGCAACAATAAGAAAGATAAATCGTAATAGATTGTCGTCTGCGTATTTCTCGTGATTTTAATTGTATGGAAATGGTAGGAAATATTATCTCAATGATTTAAAATATTTAACTGTTGCCATCTTGCGTTTGTTAACAAATAAAATATCTGTAATTAATTCAAGCAAGGCTTTTAAAATAACTTTCAATTTTCGCTCTTTGTTTTGTTTTTACAATAATTCAGACATTGGGATGGTCGTCAAGTTTTTGCATGTGTAATTTTTTTTTTTTTTTTTTGGGAATATTGCTTCCTTGTCAAGCAATGGGAGGGATCAGAAAAAAAAAAAAAAAGAAAAATATAGAAGAAAGTTTCGTGATGGCCACAACATACTAGTTTTTTACAGGAATATATTTCTGTTCATCAAAATAGGGTTGGAAGCATCTTGGACTTTGAGTGCAATGGCTCCAGTTACATATCTAAACCTATTTACTTGCGGGCAAAATCATTCACTGACACATATAAGTATATCTTATATGAGACAGTCATCAGAGGCGATGGGATGCAAGTGGCAAAATTAAAAATTTGGAGATAACCAGTACACATGGTAGGTGAACCTCTCCTCTGTCTTGGAACAAGTAGCCCTGGTAGGTGCTGCTGTAGAGCATGATTTAGGAAAAAAAGAATCAATGAAAGCCTACCTAGGATGTCATCTTTAAATGTCTTTTACTCAAAACTTGAAAATGTTTACTTACATCCCTTTGCTTCTCACTGCCTCAAATGTCGTCGCCTCAGAGCAATAGTAATATATCTTAGCTTGCGTTCAATCGGCGAGTAACCGGTTACTAACCGCAGTGAGAGCTACCAGTTAACACACGACGTTAAATCCCGGTTATCACAAATTTGCCATTTCAACTGCGCTTGCGCGCGGACTTAGCTGATTTCAAAACTCTTGCTAAATTAATTACAAACATTTTAAATTTGGTAATAAATATGAGATGGCAAGAGATAAAAATTACAAATCACAAAGTTTTTTCTGATTTAGTTTTTAGGCCTCGGTAAAGATTGAATTTTGCGTCTTAATTATTAATGGATTCGGTGTCTGAATCGTCTGTCCTTTTTCGGGACCAAATTTTTAACCTCAGAAGAGCGTATCGCTCAGCTTAAATATAAACAAGCAACACGAAATCTTAAAACAGAAAGCCCAAAAAGCTAAGTCCGCGCGCAAGCGCAGTTGAAATGGCAAATTTGTGATAACCGGGATTTAACGTCGAGTCCAGTTAACTAGTTGCTTCCGATGTCGTTTTATGAGCCTCACCGGTTGATCTACCGGTCGACCGCAACTCCAGCTAGTTGATTGGTTGATGGAACCACGTGACATTTTTGACCAATATATGTATTTTTCACCTGCGTGTTAATCGTCTGCGTCATGTCTGCGCAAGTAACCGGTGATCAACCGAAAGCGTTCGATGAAGCATTGGTTCGTGAACAACCGGTTAGTAACCGCTGAGGTCATTGCTATCACGTGATTAACCAACCGGTCGTGCTCGTCCAACGTAAGCTTAGTTTCGTTTCTGGAATTAGATATCTTACTGTTGTTCTGAGGCGACAATGTGTCATTTCAACATATCTTTAAAACGGTGTTTTTATTTTCATTGAAGTTTTAGGAGGTGCACCAAAGACAGACCCGCCATTTAGGAGAGGGAGGGGGCACGGGGTCAATTACACCCCTTGGCTTTGGCAATGTATTTGCAAGCAAGTAGGAGTGCTTTTTGCAGTTTCTTAGTGTAATTTGCATTTAGTATACATTATACCTCTCCCCTCGGAAAAATTCAACTGGCCAGTTCAAAGTGCGTGATTTTTTTTGAAAAGCGGACCACCCTCCCCCTTCTTTTATGTTCGGGACTCTGCGAAAGGCCTACCAAGCACTTTTCTTTTTAGCTCGGACTATGGCTCCACATTCATGAACTTGGCCCGCAAGTAAATAGTCTTTCAGATATGACTCAAAGAACACGCCTGAAATCCAAGAGGATCTATTTTGAAGAGCAGTCCGGCACAAACCTATTCCTCTCGTCCATGGGCGCCCATATGCAAATTTTTAAGGGGGGGGGAAGCTCAGATATTTTCCCCATGGAAACCGATTTCAGTACAGATTAGAGCTATAAAAGTTTGACATCTTAAAATAACTGATTCATTAATGGCTGAAGAAGAAATGTTTTTACATTTTTGCAAAGAAAAAAGTACTAAAAGCAAGGCTAATTTGTAAGGGGGGGCCTTTAGCCCCCACTTGCCCCCCTATATGGGCGTCCATGCGTCACGTCCTATTGATATACACTCGTGTTTGTGAAAATTGCAACACCAAGAAGGAATTATGCAAATGAACTGAAATTCACAGGAAATGTATAACAGGATAAGATATGCAAATGATTAGAACTACAGGGACGTCGCGCATGCGTGGGCCGAGTTACGCCCTCTGATCTGCGGCGTAGACGCTGTATATATATAAACGGCTGTAAAGGTTTTTTGGAATCATTGTATGATTATCTGCCGATGCTAGATCTTTCTGTAGTACTCAATATGCCTCGCCCAAAACGCAGAGTATCATACGAACGAGTCGGAATCTAGCCACATGATCTGCATGCGTGAAGGTGAACTTACCTATAGAGAAATCAGGCCCGGACGTGGCGTAACAACTCAGCTGTGACGCGTATTTGTAAAAGATAGACGAATGACGATGAAATTAGCCGAAGAAATCGAACCAGCCCACGCAACTGAACGACGCCACGGGAGTTTTGACACCTCACCCGCTTAGCTGTGATGGATCGTAAAGCGTCCTCTAGCATGCTAGCACAGCGTAGGGGTATGGCTACAGGTGTCAACATTTGCTGCGTCCACAGTTCGTCGACGTCTTCTGCGCTAGGTCCCGCAAGCAAAAATTCCCCCATAGAGGGTTCCCTTCACCCTCAACCATCGTTGCTCACGGCCTCAATGGGCCCACCAGCAACCCCAATGGCGTGCGGACTAGCTACAGATCGTCTTCTCTGATGAGTCCAGATTTAAATTGCACTATAAAGATGGACGTGCACGCGTCAGACGGTACACATGAAAACGTCATTTCCCAGAGTGTGTAATCGGACGTTGTACCGGCATAACGCCAGGCGTCCCTTGATATTCAATAGCGCTCGGATATTCATGGTTTCATCGGATATTCAATAGCGCTCGGATAGTCATGGTTTGGAGCGCTATTGAATATCAAGGGCAATCCCATCTACTCTGAATTACGGGTAACCTCAATAGCGGATTGCCCTTGATATTTAATAGCGCTCGGATATTCATGGTTTCATCGGATATTCAATAGCGCTCGGATAGTCATGGTTTGGAGCGCTATTGAATATCAAGGGCAATCCCATCTACTCTGAGTTACAAGTAACCTCAATAGCGGGCGCTACTTCAGTGGCGCTGTGGCACTGGAGGTACCCTTTCTTCAGAGCATTCCTGTTGCAGTGTTTCAGCCGGAAAATGCACGTAACGTTCAAGTCTTCTTCGGTGTGCGACAGGTTACGCTACTTCCTTGGTCTGCCCGTTCTCCGGATATGACGCCCATTGAGTATATCTCAGATTGCGTTGGTCGGAGACTCGCCCATGTGTATCGCCCGGCAGTGGGTACGGATGAACTTTGGCTTCAGGTTAAAGCCATATGACATACTATTCGCAATCGTTACATTCAGCACCTCTATGATTCGGTGCCAAAACGTGTACAGGCTCTCGTAGCTGCGCGAGATAGCTATATTCGATATTAATTTACGTCTGTTATTTTCATTTCATTGATCTGTAATTTTGATCGTTTATTTGTAGCACCATGAGTGATATGTGTAATAAAATTTATTCATTTCCAATGAGTCCTTCATGTTGTTGCAATTTTCACAAACATGAGTGTATAAAAATTGTGGTTTGTTCCGAAAACGTAACAGAGCAGAAATGTGCAGCGGGATCTTACACTCTAAGAAGTCGGTTATGGCCACTTTTTTAATTAAAATTAAAAAAGTGAAGGAGGGACAAAGGTTAATTAAGGTCACGTACCCCGTCGCCGTCGAAGGCGGCTCCCAGGTCACAGTCGCCCTCCTTCATGGCCTCCACGAGGTCGGCGGCGTAGGTGAGGTTGGGATCCGGGTGGTGACCTCCGAAGTCCTCCAGGGGCACCCCGTTCACCACGCTCTCGGCCGGGGCGCCCAACTCCTCCACGAAGATCCGCTTCGCGTACGGCCCGGTCACTGGAACAAGGAAGGATGCAATAGAAACGGATTTATGCGAAATTTGTTTTAGTTTATTAGAAAATTGGGAGAGCAGGATTTTCATTTTGTTCTAATCGTAACACGCATTTTAATCTGATTCTTCCTACGATATAAATGTCCACGAACTAAAGATTGCACAATAGTCTTCAGGGGTTGGTGGGCGTCAGCGAGCAGGGGCTGATGCCCCATGGTTAAAGGAATACAGTAAAATTTGGATTATCCGCGGAACAGGGTGACCCAAGCGCCGCGAATACTAAAAATCGCGGATAAAACAAAAAAGCTAAAATGAAAGACAAATAAGGTAAAAATTGTCCTTCCTAAAAAACAAAGCCCTATTCTATTGATGCATAATACTTTCTTCAAACAGTGAAAATATATATAGTTGCAGTAAAAATATTTTGTACTAGTGGCACCCGCACGGCTTTGCCCATAGTAAAAAATTAAAAGGTCGTTTGGCTCGCCTGTATATTTACAAATAATGTATGGTGAATTTCTCGCTAATTGGCTCGCCCATGTTACGGTTTCACGTTATGATAACTTGGTAATTTACTCGTCCATCTTATGATCATTTTGCTCAGTAAAATGTTCTTAAAAATTCGAATAGAAAAAGAACAAAATCGAACTTTCGAAACATCGCTTCGAGGTGCACACTCCCATGCTACAAACTAACTCTGTGCTAAATTTCATGAAAATCGGGAGAATGGTCTAGGAGGCGCTATGCGCGTCACAGAGATCCTGACATCCTCCGGACATCCAGAAGGGAGACTTTCAGCTTTATTATTAGTAAAGAAATAACTTAGCTTGTTTCGTAGCACAAGAAATCGTTATCTGTATTACTAACTAGCGGTACCCGCATGGCTTTGCCCGTAGTAGAAAATTAAAAGCTCATTTGGTTCGCCTGTATATTCACAGATAATGGATGATGAATTTCTCGCCAATTTGCTACGTTTATTTGCTCGCCCATGGTCGCATTTGGTAGTTTGCTCGTCCACGTTGTGGCAATTTACTCGTCCATCTTATGATAATTTCCTCGGTAAAATGTTCTAATTGGAACTGAAAAAGAATAAAATAGAATTTTCGAAAAATCGCTTCGAGGTGCTCCCCCCTATGCTACGAACTAATTCTGTGCCAAATTTCATGAATATCGGTGAAACGGTCTAGGCGCTATGCACGTAACAGACATCCAAAGACACATATCCAGAGACACAGACTTTCAGCTTTATTATTAGTAAAGATAATAAAGCTGAAAGTCTGTGTCTCTGGATATCTGTCAAATTATCATAACAAGAACTAGCAAATTACCACAACGTGGACGAGCAAACTACCGTATGCGACCATGGGCGAGCAAATGGACACAGCAAATTGGCGAGAAATTCATCATCCATTATTTGTAAACTAGCTGCGTCGCCCTGCTTTGCACGGTCTACCTGCAAATAAAAGATATGGCAAGTGATGCGAGTTCAACAATCACGCTTGAACAAAAAAAAAAAAAAATATCAGTAAAATTTTGCAGCAGACTCCGGAAAAATAACCAAAAAGTAAACATTTTAAATCCCCCAATTGCAGGAAAAGCCTTTAAAACAAAAGCCAAATTTTATTTGTTCATATTCGAGAAAAAAATGGCAACATATCTTTCATTTAATGATTTTCTCCACACTACAAATTTTAACAAAAGCATTGTTAAGGAAAATTGAGATGAAGCACAGAATAATCATTTGAATGGAGGAAAGCCTTCGAAAAATAGGTATTTTGTGTCGAAATCTGTCATAATTAATATTTTTTAATTGATATCTCCGCTAATTATTAGCGGGGGATAATGTTAAATAGCCAAACATAAAGAAGGTAAGATTATGAATCGATCGATACCTTGTTCGATGGTCAATTCATTGGCTTAAGGGAGAAGTAACCTGGACATACATACATAGTTACATACATAGGTACATACTTTTTGTAGTAAGTTACCGCCCTAAAGCCAGGGCTAAGGCAGAAATATTTTAAGTATAGGTACATACCAGGGCCCAATACAGGCTGGTTTTGCTACCGTTTTTCGGTACCTTCACAAAAATCTTGTTTTGAAATCGGTACTTTCACAAAAATCAAGTAATCAGGTAGCTTCACAAAAACATCAAAAATTTCAAAAATTCACATTTTAAAATATAAAATTTATTTCTCTGTTTAAAACAAAATTTACTCATAAAATTCTAAGCAGGTTTATATGAACAATCGCTTAAATAGAAACCTTTTTGTAGTATTTTAACTCATTTTTAGCTGTTTCTCGCCAAAGTGTATTTATGCAATATTATCGCAATCTTTCAACATCTGTTTTGGGAAACCGTTTTTCTCATCATTTCCTATATTGTACACAGTACATAGCCCATTAAGCTGAAACTACGATATCATTTTTTGTACTTCTTAGGGTTTAGCTCCCCCCCTCCCCCCCGAAAAAAAAAAAGAAACCTGTTAAAAATAATACTAGATGACATTTACACTTTTGGAACTAAAATTTCACTTATTCTACTTCTCTTTTACAAAAATGAGGATGCCTCTTTCTAAAATTTCACAAAAACAGTGCTAATGATAAAAAAAACGTCCACAAAAATAGAATGACGCAATACTTTCACAAAAATAGGTAGCGAGAAAAAAATCCTGGATTGGCCCCTGCATACGCTCAGTTTTCTCTACTAATAATAAAGCTGAAAGTCTCTCTGTCTGGATGACTGTAGGATGTCTGGATCTCTGTGACGCGCATAGCGTCTAAACCGTTCGGCCGATTTTCATGACATTTGGCACAAAGTTAGTTTGTACCATGGGGGTGCGCACCTCAAAGCGATTTTTCGAAAATTCGATTTTGTTCTTTTTATATTCCTATTTTAAGAACAAAATTATCATAAGATGGACGAGTAAATTACGAAATTGTCATGACGTGGAATGGGATAGCGAATGAACAGAGCCAATTGGCGAGAAATTCATCATCCATTATTTGTAAACATACAGGCGAGCCGACTGACCTTTTAATTGTCAACTACGGGCAAACCCGTGCGGGTGCCACTAGTCAATAATATAAGATATACACAGAACAGGCGAACCAAATGACCTTTTAATTTTTCTCCTACGAGCAAAGCCGTGCGGGTACCGCTTGTTTGATCATAAAATTAAAATTGTAAACGAATTATCAAAAGTCATAAGAAGAAAAACTGACCTCCGTGCATGCAGTTGATGAGCAGCTTGAATCCCCCGGTCACGTGCTGTCTGAGGGCGGGGAAGTCGAAGATCCCCTTCATGAGCTCCAGGTAGTCCTCCACCGAGTCCACCACCTCCACCCGGAAGGGTTCCCCCTCCACCAGGTAGTCGGTCACCCCGGGCCGGGAGATGTCACATGACAGCTCCGGGCAAATCCGGTACTCCTTGATGGAATTTGACAGCTCGTGGATGCGATTGGTCACGCCGTCGGGGGCGGGGCCTACGGAGAAAAGAACTTCAATGGACCTTATTCACGGTTTGGCAGCGGTCCCATCAGCTGTCCGTCTGCGGGTATTTTGACCAATCACGCAGTGTCAGTAGTGTTAAAAAAACTCGTTTTATTTAAGGATTACTGGACTTCATGCGCATAATGAACATGTTTAGAGCTTAAAAAGACTTACGAATGCATGGAAAATGGCGAGAAACGGAGAAAATAAAAAGAGAATTCGAGTTTTCACCATGTTTCTGATAAGGAACCAAAGAGGCTTAAACCCATGAAAATACGATAATAAAGAAAGTATTTCGTATCAAATGAATCGTTCATCATTCTTTTACAACTTTTCTTAGTTAAAAACGTAAAAAATCTCCCATTTTTAAATAGAAAGAAGAGTTTATAAGCCACACAAAAGCGAGTGTTATTATACGCTGTAGTGCCGGATTTTCGTCTGCTACAGTTCCCACAATGCACTGCAGTGAGGCTTTTTACCCGCAGTGACGTCAGCTGAATACTGTCCATTCTGCTGCCGAAAATGCTTTGATCTGGGCGGTCATTCCAAGCTCGTCAGTTAGCGAGATTCTCGCTCACTTGATTGGTTGTGGCGTAGAAATGTCGCAAAGTAGTATTCCAATCTCCTCGAACTTGGCTTGCGGCTAGGTTCGATTAGAATAGATTAGAGTACTATTTTGCGACACTTCTACGTCACAACCGATCACGTGAGCGAGAATCTCGATCTCGCAAGCTGACGAGCTTGGAATGACTGCCCAGGTTTTGGGAAGCTATATTGTCCTTTTTTCACAAGAAGGCACTTCGCCACGCCTCGTCGAACACAGAGTTCCATTTTACGTGGGGGTGATCGGTAAGCAATCCACGCGCTTCTGAAGGAGACAAAACCAAGCATCCTTAACTTGGGCGTGCATTTTAATGTGCAAACAAGTTTTAGTGTCCTTTACATCAATTATCTGTTGGTCATTTTAATTATTCTTACATTTTAAAAACTGCTGCTTTTACAAAAAAAATGCTATGATTCGAATATAGCTTCCGCCGAAAACAGCGAAATAGAATCATCGAATACCACGTGACGAAGAAGGAGTCAAGTGCCTTCTCGCAGAAAACGGACAATACAAGGTCTGTTAGAAATGTTTCCGAACTTTGGCTCAAAAAAAAAAAAAATAAATAAATAAATAAATAATAATAAAATAAAATAAATAAATAAATAAATAAATAAATGAAAAATAATAATTTGAATTTTGACATCTTGAATTCAAATTATGTTTTTCGCAATCACGAGTGTGTGTATGTAGGCGTGCGTGTTTGTGTGTGTGTGGGGGGTATGTGTGTTTGTGTGTAGGGGTATGTGTATGTGCGTGTAGGCATGTGTGTTTGTGTCTGTGTGCAGGCATGAATGTGTGAGTAGTTGTGTGTATGTATGCGCGTGTGTGTAGGACATGGATGCAACCTGGAGACGGCTTTCGCTATAGGAGCAGCATCGTGAGGAGCCGGTCGACGGTGATGGTGCAGAGGGTGGCGGGGGGGGGGGGGAATAAAATGATAGCACATAAAAACAGTCAAGTGAGAACAATAAGCAGTCGTGATTGCTCAAAAAGAAAAAAAAAAACTGACACCGCGGTAAACTTAAAAGGTTGAAAACCTAACCCTTTCAAAGGAGTTTTCTTGGGATTCCACACACTACTCTCAGCGGTGCTGCCGTTGTTGGAAGCACCGCTGATCTGAACCGCAGCCTGAAACGGCCCGTTTTGGAATCGAGTTCGGTTCGGCAGTCGTTGCGGTCATAGTGTCCTCTTTTGTATAAAATTTCGTTCCTTTCATTCACCTTTTCAATTAGGGGAACAGCCAGAAATTCAAAGGGGCCATGTCAAGAGAGAAAAGAGTCTACTGAACCAGAGGAGTACAGTTCTTCGCCTACAAAAGTCTGAATCTAGAGCAAGATATGTGCTGGAAAATCGTCACGGAAAGCCATCTGCTTCTTCCAAATCATTGGCTGTAGCTCAGTTTCTGTCAAAATTTGATGCAGTAGCGTGGCTACAGTCGTTTCAACATTTTCCTTGAACTTGAAAACAAATCGACCAGAGCACTACATTATACCTCAGTCAAACGCTTTTTGTAAGCGGCTGACGCTTGCAGACGAGAAGGGGAAAATGCTAAGGCAGACGGGAAAAAAATTAACGCACACGCACAAAGGTTCAAGATCAGCTTATGCAAGCACACTTGATTCATATTCATCAGATTTTAGGGGAAAAAAAGAAAAAAGTTAGATACTTTTGTAAAAGTCCTCGTTTATCTTTGGGCACGAAGAAAATTAAATTACGACATAGAATGGAAGTAATGACCCGGAATGTAAAATGGAACAGACAGCAATTTGACCGACAGTTCACCTCATTTGTTGCCAGAAATAAGCCGCAAAATTTAGTGTCAATTTGACAATATCAGCGATATTTGGCGAGTTTTCCGTAGAACTCCATGTTAAACCACCTGGAGATTTCTGTCGTCATTTTCTGTAAAACCATATTTGACGCAACAATTTTCAAGAAACTAAAAAGTACCTAAAACGGTTTTCTTCACTAAGGCTCTTTTTCTCCCTATTTTCACATTCCAGGGAATTATTACCATTGCAATTTCAGCAGGGTTGGCGAAAACCCGGGTTTTTTTTTAAAAAAAGCCCATGGACCCAGGGTTTTTTTAAAATAAAACCCAAAAACCACCAACTAAAGCTCGGTTTCTTTAAAGAAATGTGGGTTTTTTTGTCTTTTTTTAGGAAAAATGTGGGGTACTTGTAACATATGTATATGGCCAAAGCGCAAAAATTGTCTTGGGGTAAAAAAAGCTGGAAAACTAGTTAAAATTCAGCGTTTTCTGAAGAAAAGTATAAAAGACGACAAAACTTAAGAATGATGAAGTTTCAGATTTTTTAGTTTCCATGATTAATAACAGTTAAGGCAAAGTTACTACTCGAGTGATAAAATCTATTTTTCGTTTTTAATTACAGCATTTTTTTTTTTTTTTTTTTTTTTTGCATTTTACTTTCTTGTATTTCATTTTGTTATACAAAACTACTGTAGAACCTCAATCACTTTAAATCCTTTTTTACTGAATTCCAGCTCAGTCAAGACATTTCTTTGAATTTTATGTTGAGTGTTTATCTATTTCTGTGTACAGAGTAACAAATAGTAAATCTTTTTCCTAAGATAATGAAAATACGTACATCCTATTCTGTTTTCTGTCCGACCGTTTGTAACACCTGTTAATTTCTAAAAAATATACCTTGTTTATTCGAGATTTGTGACGTGTTGGTTTGCACAAAATAATTCACATGAAAGCCTTTTAGCTAAAGTAGTCTCCCCTGTACAATCTACAAATATTGAGAAAATCAGACGTGACAGGACTTAGTCAAGATAATTTGAGTTATTTATTGACCAGTTAAAGATAAAAGTTAAATATATTTATTTAAAATCTTTGAAGTATTTTTTTAATGCCGTTAAGAGTTAAGAAAAACTATTAAAGTTAAAAATTCATTTTTTATGTCCATTGTCTGTGGTGAAAACAAAAAAAAGTTTAAATTGTAAAAATATTTAAATGAATCAATTTTTTCAAAAACTTCTGAGAAAAATTTTAAAAACCCGAAAGTGGACCAAATAATGGTTATTTTTTAATAGGTTTTTTCAAAAAAAAAATGGGTCCAACCCAATTGGGTTCAATCCGGCCAACCCCGAATTTCAGACACCAACAAAAATATTGAAACTCCCAGCGTAATACTGTAACCACTAGTAAAAATGGGCCGTATGGTTACAGGGCAAAATCTCACTATGGCTCATTTAGGTGTACCAGCCAGTGTAACTAGCAGTAACCTTCGTGGTGGGAGTCACGTGGGTTACGAACCAGCACAGGAAACAATATAAGGTAGGTTTTCTTGTATTGGGATCGGATGAAAGTACAAAAAACAAGTCACAAAATAACAGGGTTAGAAACACTTGAAAAGATAGGAAACGATCGCATTGAAAAGCAAGAGGTTACAAGGTACTACTCTCTGTATTTACTATACTTTAACCGCGTAGAAAAAATAACTAATAATAATAATAACAAAAAATACATTAAAAAAACTCCGAAAATTCACACATGCAAACACAAAAAATGCAGTCCTTTTTTCTCTCTCTTTTAGCTATCAAAGTTTTTTCAAACGGCTGCAATTATTTCGTGCAGGTAAAAAAAATATTGTGTGCAAGGCAAAAAAAAAAAAAATAATAATAATAAATAAATAAATAAATAAATAATAATGATTTTGACACCTTGAATTCAAGTTACGCTTTTTGCAGTCACGAATTGCGATAGGATCCTACTCGGTGGGAATCTTGTTTCTACAAATGATTCCTACCCCACTTCCCTCCCAGATAGGTTTGATTCATAGCCAACCCTCTCGCCGTTAAACAAAACAACTCTCTAAATATCGCCAATAGTGGCCGAAATGAGATCAGATTAAAAAAAAAAAACTACCCGCCAAATTTGTCACCAAATTAGCGAAAAACTTGGGGCCCAAAAGCTTGACGATACAACGCCAAGTGTTTGCCAAACAACACCACTTGAGTTTATATTGAAATTAATAATGATTCCCCCCCCAAAAAAAAAGGTTTAAAGATACCCTTTGGAACATCCGAATGCAACTAAAAGGGGAGGTGCACAACTAGACCCCCACTAGGAGTCTACGTACACAATTTCAACTTTCTAGGACATACCGTTTTTGATCTATGCAAGATACATAAGCACATACATACCTATGTCACGAGAAAACTCGTCGTAATTAATTCGGGGATCGACAAAATGGATATTTCGAGTGTCTATACGTTCTTAGGCACATATCCACGTGTGATCGGGTTGGAAAAAACAACCCAATATTCATCCGGGGGCGAGCAAAATGGAAATTAAGTTCGATTTTTGGGTGATATTCTTTTTCACTAATACTTTTCTTCCTTTGCTTCGTAAAAGGAATTAAAAGTCAAAAGGGCGATTCTTGAAGAAATGTCCCGTGCGTAAGGCTAAGTTTTTTATTTTTTCCAGCTAACCAAAGCCTTCAAAAAATAATGCTGTTGGGGAACAATACATGCTTTAATATACTATTAAAGCATAACAGTTAATCCCACATTTTATTAATAGTTACTTGAATAAAATAAAACACTTAGCCTTACGCATGAGGCATTTTTTAGAGAATCGCCCAAAAGAATATCAACTTTGGCCAAGTAAGAGTAATAAGCAATTCGTGGTTGCGTTTTAAACGAGCTGATGTGTGCATCACATGACTTCCTTTTACTCCAACTTAATGCCATTTCTCCATTGTTGGCAATTTTCATGTGATTCAATTGTTTACTCTCTAAATATCACCAACAGTGGCTAAATTGAAACTAGATTTTTAAAAAAAATCGCCAAATTTGTCGCCCAGTTGGCGACAAAACTTGGCGACCAAAAGACTGGCGATATTTCGCCAAGTGTCCGACAAATTATAACACCACTTGAGTTTACATCGAAATTAACGCTGATTTCCCACCAAAAAGGGGCAAACGACACCCTTAGGAACATCCGAATGCAACCAAAAGGGGAGGTGCACAACTAGGCCTCCCTAGGAGTCTACGTACCAAATTTCAACTTCCTAGGACATACCGTTTTTGAGTTATACGAGATACATACACACGTACATACAGACGTCACGAAAAAACTCGTTGTTATTAACTAGGGGATCGTCAAAATGGATATTTCGGGTGTCTGTACGTTCCTAGGCATGTATCCACGTGTGGTCGAGTCGAAAAAAAAACCCAACATTCATTCGGGGGTGAGCAAAATAGAAATTAAGGCTGATTTTTGAGTGAAATTTTTTTCACGAATACAATACTTCCTTTTTTGTAAAAGGAAGTAAAAAGCCAAAGATCAGGACTTAGAGTTCGCGAGAGGCGAAGATTGTAGGGCTATTGGTCGAACCAATAGATACCTCCGTTGGCGATGTTGAACTTGATGCCAAAGTCCTCGTTCTCGCCTCCCGGATTGTGGCTGGCGGTCAGGATGATGCCCCCGTCGCAGCCCTTCTTCCGGATCAGGCCGGACACTGCCGGAGTCGACATGATGCCGTCCTGCGCAACCAGCAGCTTCTTCACCTGAAAAGAGAGAGCAAGACTTATTTCTGGTCCGCAGTGGGAAGTACAGTAGAACCTCGTTTATCCGGCCGCCGTTCATTAGGATCTTCGGTTAAAATCCAGATCAAATTCGTAGAGCTTTATAAAAGTACTAGCAAAAATACTCGGCATTGCCTGGGTTAGCAATAATTATGGGAAACAATCGTTACTTGCATTTGCTTTCTGTTTTAAGTGAAAGAATTTAAAACACACCTTTTTGGCGTGATTTAAAATCTAGCTTCTTCCTTACTCATAAAACTAAAGTAGCAGTAAGTAATTAACAAAGATAGTAAAACCTGTAAAGTTGACCACCTTTGTAAGTTGACCACTTGTCTAAGTTGACCGCTTTTGTCAGGAACGGAATTAGTCCTATCTTATATAATGAAGGAAAACCTCTGTAACTTGACCACCTCCCTATCTTGACCACCTGTGTATCTTGACCACTAATATACACCAGCTTTGGTTTGGAGTATTGTAAAAAACCCTTTGTAAGTTGACCACTAGGCAAAAGCAAAGCTTTATCAGTTATGCCTCAAATAAGAAACCAGACATTTTAGAAAAACCTATGAATATTTATGTTTCCATCAAAAAACATTGAGCTACTGTTAAGTCTCAGAAAATGAGCCTAACTTCAATAAGGAGTTATTTTGTTGAAAAGTAGATTACCATGGTCACAAATGTACAAGAAAAAAATCAAATGAAGAATTTGAGTCACTTTTGACTTGTTATGATTTTTTAGGAATTGTTAATATCAAGTAAGTAGTTTTTCATAAGCAATGAGGCAATTTTTTTTTTTTTTTGATCGATTCACAGAAATTTTAAATTTGTATGATACTTTACACATCATTCTGGTAAATAATCTCTAAAAATATTTAAATATTTTTTCTTATTGTTTTAAAGTAATGTTAAACAATGAAAGTGAGTATAAAGCATTCCAATTAATTAAAAAATGAATGCATTGGACAAGAAATGACAAAAAAAAAAGTTTTCATTACTACCCTCTATAAGTTGACCACCTGTCTAAGTTGACCCCCAAAGTACTGCACCGCAAAGGGTCAACTTACACAGGTTTCACTGTATGTAAAAACATGATTACTTATTATAAAATGAATTAAAATTTATGACAAAATATTTATTCATTTTATATAAAACATCCCATGATCCTATATAAGAATATAAGTGAAGTCATCATTTAAATAACAGAACGCACTTGTTCGTGCTTGGAAATGTGTCGAGTTTCATGAACTGTTACTGAGAACCAGAGAGATTTTTAAAAATGAACATTGATTTGCGATTTACAAAAGTTAAAGCTTACCCATTTTTTATCCTTCTGCTCAAGAAATTTGGGGGTGCGACCGCCCCTCTGGTACCCCCTATTTGCCGCCCCTGGTTGGAGGTGGGGTACGTTGGACATTGGGCATATTGGACCAGTCTCAATTATTTTAATACTATTAACATTTTTTACTTTATTTTACGACCAACAAATAGCACCTATAGTCCTCCAAATCCCATAATGAAATCACATGGTAGTTATATTGAATAGGTGAATTTTATTCCAGAAAGTGTTGTTTCAGTAGTCCTGAGTAATTTTCAGAAAACTAACTTTATTTTTTTAAAGGGTTTTCATCAAGATTGCAGGAAAAAAAATAAACTCCTTTCTTAAAGTAAGTTCCTTTAATTCATAATAATTGGCAATTTTTTTTCATTTTTGTCAAAAAGAAAAAAAATTTGACAACACTTTTTCAGACCAAGAAGGTGGGGTAAGTTGGTCCACTCTTTGTGGGGCATGTTGGACCAGACCAACATAACCCTCATAATTTTAAAATTTTTTTTTCTCCTAAATCTCATTAATCATAAAATTTTTCTTTTGATTTTTTTAAAAACATGTGTGTACTAATGGTGAATGCTTATTGCTGTTTTTAAATAAAGATGATTTATCAAAAAATCAATTTGTTATATTAATCTTTAAACTTAATATTTTTCACTCTATGCACAACAGAGAATAAGGTACTTACAAAGTTTAATAGTAATTATAACTAAAATGGTAACAAATGTTGAAGTTGTGTGGTTCAATGTGCTCCCATAGGCGGCAGTCTTGCATAATATAGACGAACGCGCGAACGGCGTTCGCAGAAAATTTTTGGCTCTGCAGAAATTTATTTTTCACTACTAACGTTAATTTAAAAAAAAAAAAAATGAATTTTTTTTAAAAAAAACCCCACATTTTATTTCTGTTTCTTCTAAATCTTATGCAAAATTAATCTAAAAAATAATTATTTCTTCTTGAAATCGCGATTATAGTACGCTAATTACTTAAAAGACAAAGGAGTCAACAGTTGCAAATCAAGTCGAGACCGCTCCTACTATGACTGTATAGTTTTTTATTTTACACAACCTGGATCGCGTAAGGGGAAAATTCAAGTACATATAAAATAAACAACTTTACAGACTACGGAACGATCACTCCCGCTGTAAATTGAGTTCAAATGCGTTGGCGTAGAAAGAGGGGGGGGGGGGAGCACTAATTTAAAACTTTTTTAACAGATAACATGCAGAAAATACAGTATTTATTTTTGCAGAAATACTTAATTTCAAACAAAGTAGTTTTGTTGATTTGTGTACAAAATCAAATATCTTCATAAAATTTTCAAGTAAAAAGCAGGTGGCTCATGTTTTATCAGATCTACATGAACTTTTTCACTGTAAAATGAAAGTAATAATAATGATCATGTGATTGATATTGAGCAAAAAATAATAGTTTAAGCAGTTTTCTTCAGTTAGTGAAAAGTAAGCATTAAACTATATGCTGTTTTAAAAATAAATAAATAAATAAATAAAAATAAAGTTCCCTCCCCCCCCCTTTTTATATATTTTTGTGTAAAAGCGTGAATAAGGCAAAATAGTTATTTGCAGAAAATTTTCCAGTTAGGATTTGTGTTCGCAGAAAGCTTTTCATTTTATCTAAAGTCTGCCAGGCGGACCAATGTACCCCACCTGAGGGGCACATTAGTTCACTTTAAAATCTTCCATTGAAAAATTTAATAGAAAAAAAGTTTATCAATTCAACACTTCCAAAAAAAAATCTGTGGGGCTGAGTAGTGTTTAGTGAAACTTATTGTAGAAAATCGAACAGATTAGTAATTTTTTTAATGAGATGAAAAATGATAGGCAGCGGCGTACGCAGACAAATCAGTTCGGGGGGGGGGGGGGGCTGAGCTCGAAAGTCTTTGAGCTGGGGGGGGGGATACTTATGAACTGTAGCTAAGAAAAAGTTCATGTATCGCTTTTCTGATATCAATACGAATGTAAGATTTCAAAAATACATCATAAAAAAAAACTTGTTCTTTATTATAATTTTTATAATTTTGAAAATTTCGGGGGGGGAGGGGCTGTAGCCCTATCAGCCCACCCCCTGGGTACGCCACTGATGATAGGTAAAAAAGTGGACCAATGTGCCCCACCTCCCCGTACCAGGGTTGGCCGAATTGGACCCAATTGGGTTGGACCCAATGTTTTTTTTTTTGAAAAAACCCATTATTTAGCCCATTTTTGGGTTTTCTAAAAATTTTCTGAGAAGTTTAAAAAGAAATTAATTAATTTAAATTCTTTTACAATTTAAACTTCTTTTTTATGTTTTTCACCACAGACAATGAACACAAAAAATGACTTTTGAACTTTTAATACTATTTCTTAACTCTTAACGGCATTAAAATAATACTTCAAAGATTTTAAATAAATATAATGAACTTTTTTCTTTAGATTGCACAGAGGAAACTACTCTAGTTAAAAAGCTTTCACGTGAATTATTTTCTGCTAACCAACACGTCACAAATCTCAAATAAACACAAGGTATATTTTTTAGAAATTAACAGATTTTTCAAACTCTTGACAGAAAACAGAACAGGTACAGTATTTTCATTATCTTAAGAAAAAGTTTAATATTTCTTACTCTGTACCCAGAAAAAGAAAAACAGGCAAAATAAAATTCAAAGGAATGTCTTGATTAAGCTGGAATTCAGTAAAAAGGGATTTAAACTACTTGAGGTTCTACAGCAGTTTTGCATAACAAAATGAAATACGATAATAAAGTAAAATGCAAAATAATAATAATAATAATTTGAATTTTGACCTCTTGAATTCAAATTATGTTTTCCGCAATCACGAGTGTGCGTACGTAGAAGTGTGTGTTTGTGTGTGGGGGTATGTATATTGTGTGTAGGGGTATGTGTGTGTAGGGCATATGTGTTTGTGTCTGTGTGCAGGGCATGAATGTGTGGATAGTTGTGTGTATGTGTAGGTGTCTGTATGCATGCATGAATGTGTGAGTAGTTGTGTGTATGCGTATTTTATCACTCGAGAAGTAACTTTGCCTTAACTGTTGGTAATAATGAAAATTAAAAAATCTGAAACTTCACCATTCTTGGGTTTTTTTCGTCTTTTATACTTTTCTTCAGAAAATGCTGAATTTTAACTAGTTTCCCAGCTTTTTTTACCCGAAGAAAAATTTTGCACTTTGTCCAGATACTTACGCGACAATATGCTACAAATACCCAACATTTTCCCTTAAAAAACACAAAAAAAAAACCACATTTCTTTTAAAAAACCCAACTTTAGTTGGGTTTTATTTAAAAAAACCCAAAAAAACCCTGGGTCCATGGGCTTTTTTAAAAAAACCCGGGTTTTTGCCAACCCTGCCCCTTACAGGTGTAGAAAATGAGTTTTTAAAGTTTTTCTATGCTTATACAGCTGACAGTTTTGAAATATTTTAATATTTTAACAGTTCAACTCCACTTTTTGGAACATCAATTAAAGGAATATTCTGCTGAATGTAATAAAATTTCCATGTAACATACTGTTGTAATTTGTCATTTTGATCTTGGGTAATAGAATATTCAGGCTATAAATATTAGTAGCAGAGAATTTTTCGTTTCCTATAATTTTAGATAAATTCAGTTCACTTTCCAAACATACCTTTAAAATGACAATAAAAATTCACCATCAATAATTGATTCAAAATAGCATACATCTGTTAGTTTTTTTCTCGCGTAGACAAATTCCAAATTATTACTCTCCTCCCCCCCCCCCCCCCCCGTCGAAAACTGAAGGGATATTTCGATAATTGGGAATCCGGCGATCTTTCTTCATTGACATCAATTTTTGGCCCCTGTGCGAGAGGTATTTTTCTTTGCAAAACTAAACAAAGAGATCGGAAACATCTATTCAGATAGGGTTACTATTTTTATACTATAAAAAATAGTAACCATATCTGACAGCAGGGTTACCAAAATAAAATTATTTACGCCAAAAGTGAAACGACAGCGCCAGATTCCCCAATTATCGAAATATCCCCGAAGACGAGTTGGTATGGGGCTCCTTTAACAATTTTTGTGCGATTTGAAGCAGGGTTGGCAAAAACCCGGGTTTTTTTAAAAAAGCCCACGGACCCAGGGTTTTTTGGTTTTTTTAAATAAAACCCAAAAAAAACCCAACTAAAGCTGGGTTTTTTAAAAAGAAATGTGGTTTTTTTTTTGTCTTTTTTTAGGGGAAAGGTGGGGTACTCGTAGCATATTGTAGCATAAGTATATGGACAAAGCACAAAAATTGTCTTGATAAAAAAAGCTGGAAAATTCAGCATTTTCTGAAGAAAGGTATAAAAGACGACGAAACCCAAGAATGGTGAAGTTTCAGATTTTTTTAGTTTCCATGATTACCAACAGTTAAGGCAAAGTTACTTCTTGAGTGATAAAATCTATTGTTTATTTGTTCGTTTTTAATTTCGACATTTTTTTTTTTGTATTTTACTTTATTGTATTTCATTTTGTTAAGCAAAACTACTGTAAAACCTCAAGTAGTTCAAATCCCTTTTTTATTGAATTCCAGCTTAATCAAGACATTTCTTTGAATTTTATGTTGCCTGTTTTTCTATTTCTGTGTACAGAGTAAGAAATATTAAACTTTTTCGTAAAATAATGAAAATACTGTACATCCTATTCCGTTTTCTGTCCGACCAATTGTAAAACCTGTTAATTTCTAAAAAATATACCTTGTTTTTCCGAGTTTTGTGACGTGTTGGTTTGCAGAAAATAATTCACATGAGAGCCTTTTAGCTAAAGTAGTATCCTTTGTACAATCTGCAAATACCGAGAAAATCTGACGTGACAGGACTTAGTCAAGATAATTTGAGTTCCTTATTGACCAGTTGAAGGAAAAAGTTAAATATATTTATTTAAAATCTTTGAAGCATTTTTTAATGCCCTTAAGAGTTAAGAAATACTATTAAAGTTCAAAATTCATTTTTTATGGTCCATTGCCTATTGTGAAGAAGAAATAAAAAAAGAAGTTTAAAATTGTAAAAGTATTTAAATTAATTATTTTTTTTAAAAAAGTTCTCAGAAAATTTAAAAAAACCCAAAAGTGGGCTAAATAATGGGTTTTTTCAAAAAAAAACCCATTGGGTAAAACCCAATTGGGTCCAATCCGGCCAACCCTGATTTGAAGTCAATGCACAGTTGCACCGATGAGATGAAAATTTTAAAAACAGCGTGAAATTTAATTTAAAAGACTAAATACTTACTTTGTTAGCGGCCACACATTTGGATGATCTTCAGAACCGCTTCTTTGACATAATATCGCCCATCACCGCCAACAGCCAAAAACGATCCATTCAATTTGTCTCCCATGGCATTCAGAGTACATTGGATGAAATTCTCCGTGTAGTTCTCTTGTTTGAAAATTTTTACTTTTTTCCTCAAACCACTGGTCCCCGGTTTCTGACCTTCGAAGGGATTTGTGGAACGATTCACTATTTTCAGGGACTGCGCCATGGTAAAAGTCGTCTGCTAAAAACTCACTGTGACAAGTCAGAAAAAATCCGACAAAACGATTAAAATGGAACGCTTCACTTCTGTGGGAACTGAATCTTTGTAAAGTATTAAGACAGATTGAAAATTTAGTCGAGCTGTGGGGTCCAAAAGGTTTCAAAGATCACTAATCTTGATATAAAAAGTTGTTCTATTTGAATGAAGGTCACTCCTAGAACATCAAAACAGATAGGTAGACAGATTGTTGCCAATTGTAAAATGCAAATTTTTTACAATGAGTGCGTTCGACGAGCACGACCAATATGAAATATAAAACTTTGGTTAAATATTCTAGTTTTAAAATTGAATCAGAGTGTAAAAAACAATAAAACAGCTATAAGAAAGTAATAGAAACGTGATTGCTTTGAAAACCTTTGTACCGATTCCGAGTCATAACTACAACTGTATTATGTCGAGGACTGCAAACTAAGTGCCTTGCCTCCATTATTGTATCTACCGATAAATGGCAGCACCATCACCGGATTGAGCAGTTAATGATAATTTAGAACTAGTCCAGGAGCTAATAGGTACCTGGTGCTAGCACCCCCAGAGGTATCGTTTCACTTGGAGGACATTGAGATCACGAGCCTATTTAACGTCGCCCAGTCCCCTTTCTATTCTATTCTATTCTATTCAGAGTCACAACTGACTTCAACTGTATTTATGTCGAGGACTGCATACTAAGTGCCTTGCCTCCATCATTGTATCTACCGATAGATGGCAGCACCATCACCGGATTGAACAGTTATTGAGAAATTTAGAACTAGTCCAGGAGCTATAGCTACCTGGTGCTAGCACCCCCAGAGGTATCGTTTCACTTGGAGGACATTGAGACCACGAGCATATTTAACGTCGCCCAGTCCCCTTTAATGGCGACGGTGGATCTTCGACCATCTAGGTTCGAACTCGGGACCCTCCGGCCCCGAATCCGACACTCTACCGATCGGGCTACCACGGCACAAAACATCGGTTAAATATTCTAGTTTTAAAATTGAAGCAGAGTGGAACAAACAATATAGCAACGATCAGTAAGTAATCGAAACATGATTGAATTGAAAATCTTTGTTGCGCTTTTGAAAAAAAAATATGAAAAATGCGCTATGACTAATTGAATCCTTGCTTTCGACGAACCTCACCGGTCGACCGGTAAGTTACTAACCTCAGCGTTCTATGAATACCGGTTACCGCACCGGTTACCATTCTGAGCTTATGATTGGTTAATTGAAGCACGTGATTATAAACTGTCACGTGATTAACTAACCGGTCGCTACCAGTCGTGCTCGTCGAACGCACTCAAATAAAACATCGGTTGAATATTCTAGTTTTAAAATTGACTCACAGTGGAACAAACAATATAGCAACGATCAGTAAGTAATCGAAACATGATTAAATTGAAAATCTTTGTTGCACTTTTGTAAAAAATATGAAAAATGCGCTATGACTAATTGAATCCTTGCTTTGGACGAACCTCACCGGTCGACCGGTAAGTTACTAACCTCAGCGTTCTATGATTAACCGGTTACCGCACCGGTTACCATTCGGAGCTGTTGATTGGTTAATTGAAGCACGTGATTATAAGCTGTCACGTGATTAACTAACCGGTCGCTACCAGTCATGCTTGTCGAACGCACTCAAATAAAACATCGGTTAAATATTCTAGTTTTGGGGCCGTGGTAGCCCGATCGGTAGAGTGTCGGATTCGGGGCCGGAGGGTCTCGAGTTCGATCCTCGCTGGTCGAAAACCCACCGTCGTCATTAAAGGGGACTGAGAGACGTTAAATATGCTCGTGGTCTCAATGTCCTCCAAGTGAAATGATAACTCTGGGGGTGCTAGCACCAGGTAGCTATTAGCTCCTGGACTAGTTCTAAATGCTCATTAACTGTTCGATCCTTTGATGGTGCTGCCGTCTATCGGTAGATAAAATAATGGAGGCAAGGCACTTAGTATGCAGTCCTCGACATAAATACAGTTGTAGACAGTTGTGACTCTGAATAGGAATAGGAAATATTCTAGTTTTAAAATTGACTCAGAGTGGAACAAACAATAAAGAAACTATCAGAAAGTAATAGAAACATGATTGCGTTGAAAACCTTTGTTGTGTTTTTGTAAAAAACATAAAAAATGCGCAATGACTAATCGATAGTCATATGTTTGTTTGACAACATCTCAACTCCTTAACTTCATATTGTTGTGATTTCGACGTTCGGTTAGAGACCGAAAGATTCTGAGAGCGTCAGGGTGAAATAGTGCAATATCATCGCTTTTCTGTACGATTTTATTTTCTTATCGTTTATGCTGCCATCTAGTGGATAAATGTACGAGTATCGATAAAAAATTATTATAAAAATAAGGTTGCAAAGCCCTATTAATGGAGGTTCTCCTTCTTTCTTTTTTTTAGTATTCATTTGTTCTTTATAATTAGCAAAAATTAAAATATTCGAATAATTAAAATGGCTAATAATTTTGTTTACGGTGGAAAAAAATGAAAAAATACTTTTCCATTTACGTGCAAGATTATTTAAATAAGATAGTGCAATCTTATAAAGGAAAGAGAAGAAGAATGCATTATTTTTGGTTACTCTTGGTATAAATGGGTGAATAAATAAATTTTCAAATTCAGTAATATTTTAACATGATAAAATTCAAATTGCCTGCAATTGTTAGTAATAGTAAAAATATTCACATAGACAAGAATAAGGTAGCATTATTAAAGGTTTTTTTCATTTGTGTTATTCTGAATAAGTACATTGCGCATTCACATGAAATAGACTTAATATATTTAACAGCTACGATTCATGAAAACAGTAATTTAAAGTTGGACGAAAAAAATTACAAACATTGAACGTTCTTGGGAATTATGGTATTTGTTACATTTGGAGGATGTAAAATTAATCCTCTGAACAAAAAAGTTCATGTAACCTCAACTGATGAAAGTATTCAGTCAACTTCGCAAAAAAGAATTTTAGAAATGGAAAAAAAAAGCATTAAAATAGAATTATTTACTTTCCATTCATTTACTTTTTACAATTAGCATACATATGAATTAATGCCAGGTGGAAAATAACTATTTACAATAGAATAAAAGTTATTAAACTAGTTTGTTGATAATCATATTTTTAAAAAATAAAAATGGTGCTGAAAAATGTCTGTTAATTAAAAGTGAACAACGAAAATTTTTGAATGGAAAAAATAAATAAATAAAAATAAAATTAATTTGAATTTTGACCTCTTGAATTCAAATTATGTTTTTCGCAGTCACGAGTGTGTGTGTATGTAGGCGTGTGTGTTTATGTGTATGTGGGGGGGGGGGTATGTGTGGTTGTGTGTAGGGGGTATGTGTATGTGTATGTAAGCATGTGTGTATGTGTAGGTATCTGTAATGTATGTGTACGTGTCTGTATATATGCGTGTGTGTGTGAGTGTGTATGTAGGCGTGTGTGTTTATGTGTATGTGGGGGGTATGTGTGTTTGTGTGTAGGGGGTATGTGTATGTGTGTGTAAGCATGTGTGTATGTGTAGGTATCTGTAATGTATGTGTACGTGTCTGTATATATGCGTGTGTGTGTGTGTGTGTGTATGTAGGCGTGTGTGTTTATGTGTATGTGGGGGTATGTGTGTTTGTGTGTAGGGGGTATGTGTATGTGTGTGTAAGCATGTGTGTATGTGTAGGTATCTGTAATGTATGTGTACGTGTCTGTATATATGCGTGTGTGTATGTGTTTGAGTGTGTGTATGTGTGTGTAGGTGTAGGTATGTGTGTGTTGTGTGTATATGTTTGTGTGTGTGTATGTGCGTGTATGCATGCGTGTAAGTGTAGGATATTGAAGCAACCTGGAGACGGTTTTCGCTAGAGGAGCAGCATCGTGAGGCGACCGCCGGTCGACGGTGGTGCTGCAGAGGGTGCTGGTGGGAAAATAAAATCATAGGAACGCCAAAAAAAACAGTTAAATAAAAGCAATAAGCAGTCGTGATTGCTCAAAAAAAAAAAAAAAAAAAAAAATTCAAATTCGTTTACAACAAATTTGATGATGATCATATCAGTTAAAAATATGAGTTTCAGTTTTACATCAACACAGACAAAAACCCTCAAATATTTTACTCTACAAGACTCTCATATGTTAAACACATTTCCTATGATAAGATTCTATATGAAAATAGTTTTATTGTAATAATGATAAAGGTTAGAAATGACTACTTAACATCAGGGAATGTGATTTTTTAATTTTTTTAGTCAAAAAATTCGAATTTTTTTTATTCAATTTTTTTTTTTTAGTCTTGAAACATTTGTAGATATCAATTATCATTATTGATCTTTCAGTGCAAGTTCAGAGGTATAGTTCATAGCAAACTTTTATCATATTATACATATTTGTTCATAGCAATCTAGAACTTTTCCCCCAGTCCCTTCTCTCCCTTTTTTTCACGCAGTTTTCAAACAGAATTTTCTCTTTTTATTAAAAGAAAACTGTCACACATGATTTTCATACATATGATACATATGATAGAAGTTTTACAATGACAATTAGAAATCCTTGCGTACAAATTTCGTCACCACTAGGCTTCAAGTCTAGCTGGTCCCCCCCCCCCCTTTTCCCCAGCTACTACCACCAATCATTCAACTATACTTCTAGGAAACATTGGTACTACTATATTTCCTAGAATTATAACTTTTATACTTTTTTCAAGATAAATTCTTAAAATTTGGCAATTTTCTATGTTTATCAGTTCAGAGTCGACTAAAGTTCTGAAATAAAATCAATTGGGGGTGAATAAGGCAATTGTTAATTAATTAGGAAATTAATACTTAAAATGGTTGAATAAGTAAGCGAAATGAACTATGTCACTTTGTCCAGCACGCACTTGACTAATTTAAGAAAACGTTTAAAAAAAAAAGTTCGTGACTGACAACAAAATGTTAAAATATGAGCAACATTTTTTTTAATCATAATTGTTATCATTTTTTAATACTCAATGTGTTCATAATTTGGAACCGTACACGCTTTCAATTTTGTTAATACTTATTGGTAACTGCTTGACGATCTTACTTAATGTTAAGCAGTGTTCATTGATTTAAAGCAGCTTGATTTAAGTTATGATTAAAATCAGGATTTAAATTAAGTAATTTAGGGAAAAAAAAAACCGTTGATTTGAATCAAGAATTTTTTTTAAACAAAATCATTGATTAAAATCAGTTGATTTTATTTTTATTAATTAAAATAATTTTTAGAATGTATTGCTCTCAATGTAATTGCACTACATTATACAATATTAACTTCAACTTGCTAAACTACATCTCTTGCAATATTGCTTTTATTCCAAAATTACACTTCGGAAAAAAGTGTATATAAAAAATTGCATTTTTTCTTATTACACCATGGCTTTAAGTAAAGTAATTAAGTAAACTTATTAAGTAAAGTAATTGTTTAACACATTATTTTACACTAAAAATGTACAAAATGATGGAAACCTTATCATTTAGCCAGGGGTGCCCACCAAGGAAAGGGAAGGGGTCATGCCGCAGACTAATCCATTGAAATTTTTAGGGGGGTTGTTTTTAGGAGTATTTTTCTCAATTTTGGGGAGCTCTTGATCAGGGGGGGGACTTTGTGACATTTAGGGGGGGGGTGCTCTTTCCCTTTAGGATGAGGGGCACCCCTTATTAAGCAAAGCGTAAAACAAAATCGCATCTTGTCTAAACGTTATAACGTTTTTATGAATCTTCAGAATTTATTAAATATTTAGAGAACTAATGCTAATTTTAAGAGTAAGGTGAAAGGTTCATCAGTTCAGACTGTTTTATAATCAAGTTTTAACAATAGCCTTATTTACCCCAATTTTTCAGAACTTTTGTCGACTCTAAGCTGATAAACATAGAAAACTGGCAAATTTTAAGATTTTTTTCTTCCAAAAGGTATGAAATATATAATAATAGGAAATAGTGATACCACTGTTTCTTAGAAGTATAGTTGTAGGATTGGTGGTAGTAGCTGGGGGAAGGGAGGGGGGGGGGCAGCGCAGCTAGAGTTGAAACGTAGTGGTTGAATCAAAATTTGTTCTGAAGGATTTCTAATTGTCGCTGTAAAACTTCTATCATCATGTGTGACAGTTTTCAGTTTAAAAAAAAAAGAGAAAATTTTTCTTGAAAAATGCTTGAAAAAAGGGGTGAAGAGACTGGAGGAAAAATTAAAGATTACTATGCACAATGTACAGACATTTTATGATAAAAATTTATTGTGGGCTATTCCTCTGGACTTGCACCAAAAGATCAAAATTAAAATTCTATGAACCTTTTTTTTAAATTTTAAACGCTAAATTTATTTTGAATCATACATTATTTGTGTTAAAACTAGTCTACTTATGCCTATTATTCAAACACAGCTACTGCCATGAAATGAAAATAGCTAAAAAGTTGCTGTTTCACCTATTGTGTGGGAAATATATTGTAACGGATCCGGCGAGACTTCCACTTTCTTGAAATGAAGACACAGTTCTTGATAAAAACACAGGAAATTTATTTGCACTAGGTACAGGAAAGATCGTCAACAACTGCTAAATTATTCATCAGCAATTAAGCAATTATCACACAACACCGTAAACTCAACGTTTACACACGTATTTACTTCCAAATACGAAAACAACACAGCGAAATGCCTCGCAATAAACAGAGCAAATACGCTCTCAGTTCGAAATCTCAATCGAAACTAAACTTTTAATCACGCGGGACGCCTTTATAAACATCGAAGAAGTTTCCACAACATTCTTACTGCTTCCCGAAATGCGTAGACCGTTATCAAATTTTATCAATGAAAAGAAAAGGAAATAGGGGATCGTATACTTCAGCCGAACGAAAAGGAGTTGTATATTCATTACGGGAAACTATTTACAGGTTACGTTACTACAACAATTACTATTTACAGAATTTGTAACAATATTATGTTTTTAAATGTAAAGTATGGTTGGTTGGGGTAAGTGGGATCCCTTTTGAGAATAGTTCGTTTTTGAAACCTTATGCATAAAGTTTCGAAGCAAAAAATTTTAAACTTATTGTCTTATTTTATCTTACACATTATTAATAAACCAAAATTCTTCATTATTTTCTAAAATAATGCTTTAAATATTCTTAACGATTATATTTTTTAAAATATCGGATGGGGCTCCCACTTACCCCATAGTAAGGGCAGGGCCGGCTCTAGTAGTTCTTCCGCCCTAGGAGATATTGACTAGTGCCGCACCCCAATCACCCCCATTGAATAATAATAATCATAATATAAAATAATAACATGGGTTTTGCATATCCAAGCTGTGGTACACACTTTAAGTTGTCTTTAATAAAGTAGTGCATCTTATATCACTGAAACGGATGTTAATATTTTCAAAATGCTCCCTTTTTTGCCTGCTTGCTCCCTTTTTTGCCTTATTTCTTTTTAAAAAGTGACCTTCTTTTTTTTGGGGGGGGGGGGCGACAAGGCTAATAAATGCACTTTCCTACTTAGATTATGATTCCAGGCTTAGAAGGCTAAAAATGTAGTCTTGAGCAAAGAAGAGACCGAGGGGACATGATTCAGTTGTTTAAATTTATTAAAATGAAAGATGTTACGGGGCTGAAGTTTAGCACTGAAAACAGGACAAGGGGTCATTGTTTTAAGCTATTTAAATCTCAGGCTAACATGGATATTAGGAAAAATTATTATTTTAGCAGGGTAGTGGAACCTTGGAACAGCTTACCGGAAGAGGTGGTAATGAGCAAGGGAGTAGAAAGTTTTAAGAGGGCCATTGATCTTCACTGGGGATTGTAAATTGACCAGGAACCAGTCTAGCTGGGCCCAGAGCCTGTTGCTGGTCGTCACTTTTGTATTTGTATTTGTATTTGTAAAATACTTTTAAACCACGCAATTTGCCGCCCCTAAAACTAAATTGAATTTTTAGTTATATTCCGAACTATGCTTTGCATGTCCAAGCACTGATACACACTCTAAATTATTTGTACTTTTAGCCTTGAAGCAGTGAATCTTATGGCACTGAAACAGATTTTCATATTTCGAAATTTGCGCCCCTAAAATCTGCCACCCTAGGCGGCCGCCTACCCCCGGAGCCGGGCGTGAGTAAGGGGTAAGTGGGTCACCCCCTTTAATTTAAATTTAAATAAAGCATATCTAAAAATGCGGTCTTACATGATAAAGTATGTACATTTTTAGTGTGAATCTTTTTTTTTTTTTTTTTTTTTAATGCATCCATTTATTTAAGATATTTACTGTCTTTTAAATCTGTACCACGGAAAAGTTTAAAACGAAAAACAAAGCAATTTCATTTGTGAATTCTATTGAAAGTCTATCGGGACATACATTTCACTTTTACAAATAAAGGTGTGTTTATGAAAGGAATACAGTTGATTAAGATCAATTTGAGTAAATTGCCAAAACTATAAGTTTAAAAAAAAAAAAAAAAAATGGAAACACTAAGTGACTGCGTCTTTGTAAAGTTGGGGCTAAGGAAAAAAAGAACCATCATCGTTTCATCCTCAGTAATTATCCCAACATCATCTGCACAATGCCAATAAAAAGTGTCACTATTTCTATTCGTTCTTGAAAATTCATCACTTTTTTTTAATTTGTATCATCAACTTCCAACATTAGACCTACTTAAATCAAAATGATTTTCTGTCATGTTCGTTTCACAAATACATAATCACCAGCTTTAGCAGTTTTTAGCTCAACTATCAATTCCTATACTAACTCGTCATAGTTGTCTTGTATTTCACCAATACAAATACTTAATCAGAATTACCCTTTATTTTGAAATCCCCATTATTATAGGGGCCCCCAATTACCCCATTGTGAGGGGGTAGGTATAATACCCACTTACTTAATAGATGGGTATAATACCCACTTACCACGTATAGCAAAAATGTACGGAGTAAGTGGGACCCCTCCTCTTAAACACTTATTAATAATATTTTATTCAAAAATTCTTGTTGCTGTATGAACTTTAAGTTATACTATAGGTAAAAAATTAATTATCATAAAAAATAATAAAAACTAACCTGGAAACACTTTTTTGAAAAATGTTGCTTGAACTCGCAAAAAAAAAAAAAAAAAAAAAAAAAAAAAAAAATCAGATTTTTTTTTTTTTGACTAAGTGCTATGATTTAGAAAAATTTCATGAATCCCAAATATGTGTTAAACCAATTACTGTGATGAAATTTAACATGATCTGTGCAAAAGAGTTTGAAAGAGTTGAAGAGAGTTTGAAGAGTTGTTTATCCCTATTTCAGTTTTAGGGGGTTGATCCACTTACCGTAGTGACCCACTACCCCCAACCAACCCAAATATACGAATGTTTCAAGGTTTTAAAAAAATCTGAATGAAAAAATCCGAGTTTTTTGGTTCAAAAAGAAAATTAAAAAATGTTAAATGATGTCACGTAGTCATTTCTAATAACCTTTAGCATTATTACAATAAAACTATTTTCATATGGAATTTTAACGTTTAAAATGTGTTTCACATATGAGCGTCTTGCAGACTAAAATGTTTGATTGATTTTTTTTTTTTTTTTTTGTATTTGATGTAAAACTGAAACTCATATTTTTAACTGATTATGTTATTCATCAAATGAAATTTGTTGTAAACGAATTTGATTTTTTTTCCAATTAATAATTTTTGTTGCTCACTTTTAATTAACTGACATTTTTTCAGCACCTTTTTCACTTTTTAAAGATATGATTATCAACAAACTAGTTTAATAACTTTTATTCTATTGTACATAGGTTTTTTTTTCCCCTGGCATTAATTAATAATGAATACTAATTGTAAAAAGTAAATGAAAAGGTAGAAAATAATTCCATCAAAACTTTTTTTTATTCATTTCTAAAATATTTTTTACCGAAGTTTATTGAGTACTTTCATCAGTTGAGGTGACATTATTCTTTTTGTTCAGAGGATTAATTTTACATCCTCCAAATGCAACAAATGCTAATTCCCAAGAACGTCCAATGTTTGTCGTCCAATTTTGAATTTAATCTCTTTTTATGAATCGTAGCTCTTACACATCCTACGTCTATTTCGTGCAAATGCGCAATGTATTTATTCAGAACAACCCAAATAAAAAAACGTTTAATAATGCTACTTTATTCCTTTCTCTTTGAATATTTTTATTACTACTAACAATTATAGGCAATTTGAATTTTATCATGTTTATATATTACTAAATTTGAAAATTTATTTATTCACCCATTTACACCAAGTGTAACCAAAAATAATACATTCTTCTTCTCTTTTCTTTATAAGATTGCACTAAAGTAAATAATTATGTATGTGAATGAAAAAGTCTATTTTTCATTTTTTTCCACCATAAACGGTAAATGAACCTTTTTAATTCTTCAAATATTCATATTTTGGCTAATTATAAAAGAATAAGTGAATACGGAAAAAAAAAGAAACAGACAACCTTCATTAAGAGGGCTTTGCAACCTTATTTTATAATTAATATTGATTAATAGTCATACATCTGTTCGCTAGATGGCAGCATGAACGATAAGAAAATCAAGCAGAGAAGCGAAGATATTGCACTATTTCACCCCTGACGCTTTCATAATCTTTCGGTCCCTAACCGAACGTGTGATTTCGAGAGCAATCGAGTAATCAAATAAACGTAGTTTCGTAATTGAATTTTGAGATTACACCTTTGCATATCAAGCTTTAAAAGTTCTAAATAAGCATCTAAAAGTTTTATATTCCATTCTTTAATAATGGGAGCAGTTCTCGGTGCTTTAACCGTCGGACAGGTAAGAAAATTCAATTCTTTGTTCTCCAGCTGGAATGGTTGTTTAGAATTGAATTTTGTTTCTTAAATATGAAGAAAAAATGAAGTCTTTAATCTTTACAGGCTGATTCTTTGGTCATGCTGTTATTTCACGAGCATTTTGCTTTGAAATTAATTTATAATAGGTATTAATTTAGCTGTTGAAAAAAGCGTTCCTCATAAGATGTTCTATTTCAGATTTCCCCCTTCGTTAGATCTTTTTTTTTTTTTTTTGGCACTTTTGATTTCGTTTGTTTGTTTTTCTTTCTGGAGACAAATTTCTAGAAACATAATTCTGTGCATGAGAGTAATTTAATTTAATTTATTTTTTTTATTCCCCCCCCCCCCCCCCCGACTGAATTTAAATGTGCATTTTTCGTTGCCTCTTACGAATTATCCTCTACTTATGTTTCAAGATTTACCAGCAGAAAAGTCCTTAGCATAACGATGCATTAGATAGCACATCGTATTTTGGAAAATTTTGTAATAAAATCACTTAGATATGATTTTTGCCCTGTTGCTATGTTTTGAGCTGTAATCAGCCAATTTCGTCAATATTATAACGAGACTAAAATCCTTATTTATGTCAATATACATATTTTGTACTCGAACATGCTGGATTTGCAGAGTGGCTCTCCACTCGCATATAACTTCATATTTTTGCTGTTGGCGGCAATATAAAGCTTAGGAGGCAGAACCAGTGGCGGCTCCTGTCTTGAAAAAGTGAGGGGGCTAGATCATGTGTACACTCGCCCCCCCCCCCAACTTTGGTTTTTGAAAAAAAAAAAATTAAAAAACATATTTTTTTAATCTTTAAACTTTCTTATTTATTTTATTTTTTGTTAAATCAATAAAAATAAATTCATTTTAGCAACTAAATTAAAAATGTAAAGAAGTAATAACTTTTAAGGTATTTTCAAAAATAATGCTTGTTTCTCTAAATTGTTGTTATAGTACGCTAATTACTTGAAGACAAAGAGTAAAACGAGCTGATGTGTGCATCACATGACTTCCTTTTACTCCAATTTAATGTCATTTCCCCATTATTCGCTATTTTAATGTGATTCAATAGTTTACTCTCTAAATATCACCAACAGTGGCCAAAGTGAAACCAAAAAAAAAAAAAAAACTCCGCCAAATTTGTCGCCAAGTTGGCGACAAAACTTGGCGACCAAAAGACTGGCGATATATCGCCAAGTGTCCGACAAATTATAGCGCCACTTGAGTTTACATCGAAATTAACAATGATTTCCCCCCAAAAAGAGGCAAAAGACCCCCTTAGGAACATCCGAAAGCAACCAAAAGGGGAGGTGCACAACTAGACCCCACTACGAGTCTATGTACCAAATTTCAACTTTCTAGGACATACCATTTTTGAGTTATGCGAGATACATACGCACATACATACAGACGTCACGAGAAAAGTCGTTGTAATTACCTCGGTGATGGTCAAAATGGATATTTCGCGTGTCTATACATTCTTAGGCACTTTTCCGCATGTGGTCGAATCGAAAAAAAACTCAACATTCATTTGGAGGTGAGCAAAAAGGAAATTAAGGGCGATTTTTGAGTGAACATTTTTTCGCGAATACAATACTTCCTTTTTTGTAAAAGGAAGTAAAAAGGAGCAAATGGTCTAATCTTGTGCAAATGAAGGCTTCTTCCTTTAGTGTATGTTGTTTATTTTACATAGCCTGAATATTGGAAGAACATTCAAGCTGTGTAAAATAAGCAGCATACATGTAGGGTAACGATCTCTGCGAATCCTGCTGTAAATATTGAGGTTCAATGCTTTTTTGTTGGGACACACACACGCAGATAATCCATGACAACGTATAATCCACAACTTATTAATTTTTCACTTTTTAACATATAATATGGATTATATGCAGAATAATATGGTGCAAGCCATTTTGTTTTAATTTCAAGCACGTACGAAAAAAAAAGGAAAATAAATGAAGAGTTACAAATTATTGTCTTCTAAAAAGAGTGGGGGGGCCCGGGCCTCCTCTGGCCCCTCCCAGGAGCCGCCACTCAGCAGAATGTTTTTTTATTAAAAAGTAACAAAGTATGAGTTCCCAGACAGTTTTACAATTTACCTGGAATAGACTGACACAGCCGATTTACAAGTCAGATGGAATTTTGTCCGCTAAGAGTTGGTTTGTCCACTAACTGATAGACGAACAAACCTTTCGAATCAATTTTGGATTTTGGTGGAAATAAGTGATTGCTGCTGATTTATCTTTTGAAATTTTATTGCAAAAAAAAAAACTTACTAAGTTTTCATTCCCTGAGATGTTTCTTTTCTAATTCGAATGCTCCACTTTATTGGTAAATGTAAAATACCACAAATATGTTTATATACAGTTGAAAACCCTTATAATGCACACCTTGGGACCAGAACTTTTGTGTTATACAGGTTTTGACGTTATATAGGTCATTTCACAAATTTTGAAACTAATATTCAGAATATATATATATTAGCACTTCAGAATCAGTTCTATCTGCAATGAGTATTAAAACACTAATTATACAACTAATCATTCAAAAATAAATATGCTTTACAATTAAAAGAAAGTGAATTATCCTGCACTTCTGCCAGCTTCATAGTTTGCATAACAGCTGCATTTTCAAGAGCCTACTGGTATTTTCTGTTTACTGTGAATGCTAATTTTTATTTATAAGTTTTGAATTAAGATGGAAAAATGAAAAACTGTTTCAAAATTCAATTTGCCTAACCATTTTTATGTTTGCAAAGCAAAACAGAGGGATTTTTTGAACTTAAAAACCTATTGTTTACTTCTGCAAAGTTGTGCGGTTATAGAGAATTGCTTTACAGTCAGACCTCGATATATGGTCACTCGCTTATAAGGTCACCTTGCATATAAGGTCCCTTTTCTAAAGTGCCTATTAACGTAGTAAATTAACATTAGAAAGTGAGTGTTAGGGCAGTGATACTAAAATATGAAGCTGTAACGTGGGCACTCAGCATGGACATATCGCATTTTTTTACCAGTAATTAGAAGTAGAAGAAAACTTTCAGAAGATACTTAGAAACCATTGTGCTTAAATTAAAGAAAAAACGCATCAGTCCTGTATTAATGTAATTTTAAGTAAGGTAAGTTGCTCATCAATTCTTTGCTTGGGCATATTTGAATGCAGTTTTATTCAAAATGGAAATTTTAAAAAAGCATTTCAAAATTTCTTATTAATTCCAAAAATTTCAACTGGTTCAAATCAATTCAACTATTATTATTTAATTAACTGATGTTTTTGGACGTATTAAATTTTAAAAGAATTAATGTATACATCCTTGTAAGTACATCTTTATTTATCAATAAATATATGTATGAATCGCTTATAAGGTCACCCCACTTATAAGGTCAGTTTTGTAAAGTCCCATGGAGTGACCTTATATCCAGACTTAGATAAAATGAAAAGCTTTCTGCGAACACAAATCCTAACTGGGAAATTTTCTGCAAATAATTTTTTTTGCCTAATTCACCCTTGAATAAAGAATTAAATTTATATTCAAATATGAAAAAGACAAAAAAAAAATTAAAAAATAAATAAAAATTCATTAATCATTTAATTTCATTAATAAAAATTCTTTAAATCATTTATAATTTTTTTTATTTTTATAATAACATATTGTTTATGCTTTATTTTTCACCAACAGAAGAAAAACTGCCAAAACCACTATTTTTTTTCACACATGTGCTTTAAAAGGTTTTCGAAAAAAGGCTTCAACAGAAATTTACAGGGATTCATTTTTAAAAATTGCTTTTTTTTTTAAAAAAAAATTAACGTTAGCAGGTTAAAAAAATTTCTTCAGAGCTAAAAACTTTCTGCGAATGCCATTCGCGTGTTCGTCTATATTATGCAAGACTGCTTATACAAATACAAATACAAATACAAAAGTGACGACCAGCAACAGGCTCTGGGCCCAGCTAGACTGGTCCTGGTCCATTTACAATCTCCAGTGAAGATCAATGGCCCTCTTAAAACTGTCCACCCCCTTGCTCATGACCACCTCTTCCGGTAAGCTGTTCCAAGGTTCCACTACCCTGCTATATTAATAATTTTTCCTAATGTTCATGTTAGCCTGAGATTTAAATAGCTTAAAACAATGACCCCTTGTCCTGTTTTCAGAGCTAAACTTCAGCCCCGTTACATCTTTCGTTTTAATAAATTTAAACAGCTGAATCATGTCCCCTCGGTCTCTTCTTCACTCAAGACTGAACATTTTTAGCCTTCTAAGCCTGGAATCGTAGTCTAAGTGGGAAAGTCCATTCATTAGCCTTGTAGCTCGCCTTTGAACCCTTTCCAATACGTTAATGTCTTTCTTAAGATAAGGAGACCAAAACTGAACAGCATACTCCAAATGGGGTCTTACCAAACTTCTATATAAGGGCAGAAGAACTTCTTTAGATTTATTTGAAATAGATCTATTGATAAACCCAAGCATCTATCGAGGTCCGACTGTATATAGGTCGGCGTTATAAAGGTATTTTACTGTATCAATTGCAATGTTACTTATTTTCTTCCTGCATTATTGTATTTGTGTTACTTTCCAGCTGGCATGCTGCTGTGGGAGTGCAGCCTGCAGCCTGTGCTGCTCAGCTTGCCCCTCTTGCAAGAATTCCACATCCACCCGCATCATGTATGCCATCATGCTGCTGCTCACCACAGTCGTGTCATGCATCATGCTCTCTCCGCAGCTCAAGGAGAAGCTGGAAAACGTGAGTATGCCAATCGACGCAAAATAAAATTCTCTCTGCACTAGAGGTGCGACATCGATGGCAAAACATCAATGTTTCAAAACATCGATGTCACAAATTAAAACATCGATGGTATTGATACATCGACCAAGAAACATCGATATTTTCAAAGATCTATCTTTTTATCACTATATAACATACATTTTTGAATATACTACACTACGGTATGAACTGCATTTTCGAATATACTACTACTGTACATACATGATAATCTCTAACAAATGTTTATTAGTGGATCAGTGAATTCTCTTGGCATTGCGTCAATTCGTTGAATTATTGCTATTACTTCGGAAATTTCTAAGTAAAGCCAATAATAAATTTTATATGTATATATATATATATATATATATATATATATATATATATATATATATATATATATATATATATATATATATATATATATATATAATTTATTATTGGCTTTACTTAGAAATATATATATATATATATATATAAAATAAGCAAGCCAAATTCCAAATATTAAACAAATTATATAAAAATAATGATGATAAAAAGGAAAATTGCAAATAGCTATTAAATATGAAAAGAAAAAGTATGAATCCAGAGCTCATCAGTCGTGGAGAATTCATGAAATATGGTCAAAAGACCCAAAAAAATTTTTTTTTATTATGATCTAAAAGAGAATGTTTAAGCTCCAGTACATGCAATATAGAGTAACATTGGGCAAAAGCACCACTTGCTAAGCTAAAAACAATAAACAAGAGTTCAAACCTAAAACTAAAAGCAGGGGGTTTCGCCTCGACTAATTAGGAAAACAAGCCATCCACGGGACAGTACCTGCCAATAACAAAATTGTCTTACCTTGAAATCCATATAAAAAGAAACCGATTCCGATGTTCAACACAATAGAATTATTTCCAGTTGTCAACGTAAAAGTAAAAAACAAATCCATGTCCATGTCCTCTGGATTCATACTTTATCTTTTCCTATTTAATAGCTATTTGCAATTTTCCTTTTTATCATCATTATTTTTATGTAATTTGTTTAATATTTGGAATTTGGCTGGCTTATTTTATATTTACTTGGCTTTTTAGTTTTGTTGTGTTGCGCATCGATGGGCTTTTGGTGTGGTCTTTTCAATATTTTTCACTTTTATTATATATATATATATTTGTTGGTTTAAGCAATGCAAAAGAAAGCGTACCCGACTAATATACTGAAAATACTGAACCTCAAATCATAAATTCAATTTAATAAGAATAATTTCTCAACAGTGAAAATGAGATCTGTATTTGAGAACTATAGGGCTTCAGTACTTTTTTTTTTTTTTGTCGATGTTTCAAGGAGTTCAGTATTATTAATTTATAGATACCATCTTTTTTTTTTCATTTTAAAGATCAATGTTTTGAAACATTGATGTTTTTTAATTGATGTCACTTCCCTGTGAGAAATTTTATTATAATCTTCAATTAAAATATAAAAACATCAACATCGAAAAAATATCGAATCCAAAACATCGATGTTCCAAAAACATCGAAAGTTAAATATCGATATTAAAAATATCGATGTTTTAACAAAAACATCGATGTCTCCAAAGCATCGACATCGATGTCGCACCCCAACTCTGCACACTCTCGGACTGATCTCATGGTTAAGACGCTTTTTTTAAAAAAAATCTTGAAAACCTTAAACATGTAAATGCATTGCTGCTGACTCTTTCAATTCAGTCGGCTTACTCTTGAGTTTTGATGTCTTCTTCCGAAGTGCCTGATGAAGTATCTCTTGAAATTTCATTAACGCAACGAAATTCCCCCTAAAATGAAATTATTTTTGTTATTAGAAATATGAGAAATATAGTAAAACAATCAAAATTTCAAAAACAAAACCTTTTATACAGGTGTATAAAAATTTTACTTGTCCATTCATTTTTGAAATATGTTTACTTTTTCCTTTTTTAAAAAAAATAAATTTCCAAAACATGCGGTAAAACAACCTCCATTTTTCTCTGATTTTCCTAAACATTTATCTGTTGCAAGAAATGTTTAGTAGCACTTATAAGAGAAAACAAAATTATGCCTCTTTGAAAACATTTTTTATCAAACCTAGAAGTGGCAGACTTTCTTTTTTTAATTTTAAAAAGTAAAAATTTATCTCATTTTCTGATCCTGCCAGATTTCCCAATACCTAGTTTCGGGTCCTATAAAGGCTTGATTTAAAAAATTCCTTTGTATGTTTAAAAAATCTTCCACTTTTGTCACTATTTATTCATGAATGTAGTGTCCATAATTTTAAGCATAAGTCTCCCTGTTTTTTATCTTTTAATGTTGGCAGCTATAGTTTTGGCATTTTGATACCGAAAAGTGGTTCTTGAAGCTACTCTAATCAGAAAATAGTTTAAAGTCTCAAAAACCTAAATGAATTCTGAAGAAAGTGATTTGAAAATTTATTTTTTCAGCATATCATTGATTCACAATATCATTAATTGCATTAAAAAGTGATGCTCAAAAAAGTATTTTTTTTTCTAATGAGCTTCAATAATATTTGATTAATATTGAATATTGTACTGTAGTTCCAGTGACCAAAATAAGGCCAGGATGCTTTCAGATAAAAAAGATATACTTCAATCCAAATGAAAGATCCCTCTTTGATAGCAGTTTTCATATTTTTTATATTTCTATGCATACAAACCCCAAATATTTTTCGATAATAATTTTTTTAATAGGGTATATTGTAATTGGGGGTATTAGAGTGGGAGAATATTGATTTAAATTTTTTGAAGCAATGCTTAAATTTATTTTATGCCAATTCAAAATGAAAATGTTTATCTATTTTTATCCTAAGTGAAATAAGAATTATTTTGTGTTTAATATCTTAAATGTATCAACTTCAAGTATAATTATTAATTTAAAATAAGTAAAATGTAATTTAAATCATTCCAAAAGCAAATCAGTGCCTTGGAAGTAAACTGTGTTGAGTCTGATTTTTCTAAATAAAAATATCAAGTTTTTTATATTTTACAGGGTTTGCATGGGTCATGGAAATCCTGGAAAGTCATGGGAAAAAAATAAACAAATTTCAGACCTGGAAAAGTCATGGAAAATTAATATTTTCATTAAAAGTCATGGAAATGTATTTAAAGTCATGGAAAAAATGTCTTGAGTAGTAAAAAAGTAACAATATCTAGAAGAGCACTACAAATATTGAGTGGTTTAGTAATATTGCATATAACTTGAACAATCTCAGAAACAAGTCCGAGTTTTGGAATCTAATTTCATCCGCTTCTGTAACAGCTGCTCGCCTTTTTTTGTGATGTGATTTTACTACTAGGGCAGCACTGATTTTGAATTCACCATTATTTTCTGCACTTTTTTAATTTTATATTCTGTAGTAGTGGACTTGCACTTTCTTGATTTTGCCACGCCCCCTCAAAAGTTGCACCCTAGTTCGTTTCAACTACTTGTAAAACATTTATTATTAAATTTATCAGAGTTAATCTTAATATATTGAAGGCTTTAGAAAATGAAGATTTTAGTCAGGCAATAAAACATAGAAATAAGAAAATTCTAATACTCTAAAACATTGATGCCCAACATACAGCTCGTAAAACTGATCCCCTTGTGGCCAGCTGAAATATGATTTTAAAAAATGAAAAAAACTGAAAACTTTATTTTTAATGAATAATATAGTATATTGTACTTCATTGGTGAGTAGATGCACTATTGACACTAAAGTTATTCTGAAGTAAATTTATTATTGGTAACTTTTAGTAACAAACCATTCAATTTTTGTACCATTCATTACTATTCTGCCCTATTTATTAAATATTTGTGTTAGACATTTAAACATCAGGGTATTGCATTTTTATTTTACTTGAATTGATATGGTGAATTCAAATAAGAATAATTTATTAATTTCTGCAGTGCACTGATATTTTTTCGGTCACAAGTAAGTGCCCTCCAATGAGGTAGTGGCACTCACATAAAAGTTTTTCGAAAGTCCATTTGCGAAAATTGGCAAGTTTGGCATTTAATAGTACTATTCTCTTCGTGTAACAAGGTCATGAAAATTTTTATGAAGTCATGGAAATTTTTTATCCATATTGAGTATGAACCCTGATTTTAGTAGTGTTGTAAATGAGATAAAAGCTTGTAAATAGTAGTCATGTAAAAATCCCTCATTGTGATGTGTAACACAATTTAGTTCTAAAGGCACTGAAGTTAATATAGTAAATGGTAATGGCTAATTAGGATTATGGTTATCAGTAATTCTGCATAAATTGATAGTTAATTATATTCCTGATACATTATTTGATAACTGATAATCATGGCAACATGGTTAAAAATAAGGAATCTTTCATTCTTCTTACATGCGAATCGAAACTCACAGTTATTTCCAATATCATTACTAATTACAATTTAATCAAGCGATTCTTGTCTACCTTAGTCCCTTCAGTAACTGATAATTTCGTCAAAATTGAAATGGAGGAGAATTCAAACATTCTGAGATCATTTTTGTTTTTTTGCCTTTAAGTACAAAATATGTTTAATAAAGACTAAAATTATTAAATGTAATACTATTAGTAAGTAAAAATTAGAATTAACAGGGGTCTGTCCAGGATTTTTCACAGGGTCCGTTTTTTGTGAAAAATCAAATAATTTTGTGAAAATAGAATTAATTTTGTGAAAAATCAAAAAATTTCGCAAAAAAAAAAAAAAAAAAAAAATTATTTTTTTTTTTGTTAAAACAAAATTTTAGAATTTAGAGATGGCACAAACTGCATCAATTAAACTTAAAGTTGAGTGTTTTCCTCTTCTATGACGAGAAAATCATTCTGGATTTTTTTCTGATATTTGGCGGGGGGGGGGGGGGGGGGGTGCATCGCTCTTTCAAGTATCAATATTTATCTACCATTCTGCATTATGTTAAATTATACTCGATATATTTCTGTACAATATTTAAAATAATTGTAACAAAAATATAAATAAATAAAACAAAATTCAGAATAGGGTTCAGCATTCAACTTTTTGACCCAAGACACTCTTAAAAAGCACAGAATTTCGTTTAAAACTTATAAATTCCGTGATTTTAACAAAAATAAAAAGATATTTCAATTGTTTACCTCTTAACAAAGCGTAATAGACATCAAAAATTCGAAAAATCGGATTCCCATAGCGGATGCAAAGAGATCGCAATTCTCAAAGTGAAGGCATCAAAAGTATAAAAACGGCTTGTAGAAGAAATATTTTTGATAAAATTATTTTAAAATTGTAATTTTCATTCATTATATTAAATAATATGCATTTGTTTATCAGTTTTGGAATATTTAAATTTAATTACTATTCGGTTGCAATATATTTTAAGTATTTGGCCGAACCGAATAATTGGTTTGTCTAGCGAATGTGCTGTATACCAAATACCAACAAAATGTACGGTGTATCTCTGATTTTGAATAATGAATGTTTAGTTTAAAAATTATGTCCAAACCAGGGTTGGTAATTTTGCTGGCACAGGGAGTTAGTTTCTTCAGCAGTGGAAACTCCATCCTATGGTTGAAACCACAGAATGAAATTTCCACTCCTGAAGAGTCTAACTCCACCAATTTAATTTTAGATTTCATTTTACATTTGTATTGCTGTTATTAATTTACTTTTTGAGCTTTTGTTGTTTCTCTAGTATTTTATGTACTTTAAAACAGCGCTTATATGTCTATGTATGTATTTATGTATGTATGTCTGAGTTATTTCTCCAGGGTTCGTACGGGTCATGGAAATCCTGGAAAGTCATGGAAAAAAAATAAGCACATTTCAGACCTGGAAAAGTCATGGAAAATTGAAATTTCCATTGAAAGTCATGGAAATTTATTTTCAGTCATGGAAAAATGTTCTGGGAAAAAGTAACAGTAGCTAAAAAGATCATTAGAAATCTTGAGTGATTTAGTACTGCACCATGAAAGCTATTTAAATTGGAAAATTGAACGATCTCAAACATTGCATCCAAGTTCGTTTCCATCACTCCTAAATCTTTATTTTAAAATTTATCAGAGTTCATCTCAATTTGTTGAAGGTTTTGGACAATCTTTAGTCATGCGATAGAATACAGAAATAGGGGAATTCTAATGCTCAAAAACAGTAATGCCCAATATACGGCCCGCAAAACTAATCCATGCGACCCACTGGTACGTTCAGTGTCATTATTCAAACACGTTTTGGAATTTCTGAACCTGTTAATTTATATGCATTTGAAAACGTACAAATAAGTAAACAAGTACATTTAAATCAAAAGATTTATTTACTATGAAATGTTTTTATTTTTATTTTTTTAAAAATAAATATCTGGTTAGAAACATGAATTTATTAAATAATGTGGCTTTATTTTAAAGAACCGAAAAATTGTTCAAGTTGACACTAAAAGGCAACTTTTGAAGCAAATTTATTGAAACTTAGTAATGATTCATTCAACCTTTTCCCCAATCATTATCATTTTGCCTGTTTATAAAAAAAAAATAGTCGACATTTAAGCATCATTCACTGTAGTTTTACTTAACTTAAACTTATATGATGAAAACAGGTAAGAATTCAGTTTTTTAGGTGTACACTGATATTTTTCCAATCAGGTAGTGGCATATTCACATAGAAGTTTTGCTAATGCTCATTTCCAAAAAAAAAAAAAAAAAACCGGGAAGTTTGATATTAAATAGTACTATTCTCTTCATGTAACAAGGTCATGAAAATTTTCATGAAGTCATGAAAAAGTCATGGAATTTTTCATCCAAATAGAGTATGAACCCTGTTTCTCCCGAACGACTGTGAACTGCCCATCGAACCAGGTATCGATCGATTCATAATCTTCCCGTCTTTATGTTTGGCTATTTTACATAATCCTCCGATAATAACTAGCGGAGTTATCAATTAAAACTATTAATTATGTCACTTAGGTTTCAACATAAAATCCCTATTTTTCGAAGGCTTTCCTCCATTCAAATGATTATCCTGTGCTTCATCTCAACTTTCCTCAACAATGCTTTTATTAAAATTGGTAACGTGAAGAAAATCATTGAGACAAAAAATCTGTTCCCCTTTTTTTTTTGTCAAATATGAATAGATAAAATTCTAGTTTTTGTTTTAAAGTCTTTTCCTGTAATCAGGAGATTTAAACTTTCTTTTTTGGTTATTTTTCCTGAATCTGATGAAAATTTTTCCTGATTTTTTCTTTTTTCTTTTGTCCAAGCGTGATTGTTGAACACGCTTCACTTTACATTACTTTTAATTTCAAGGTGCAAAGCCGGGTGATGCAGCTAGTACTACAGTTGATGTTCGTTATAACGACCCCTGTCGTCCAAAGGGAATCGGTCGCTATAACGAGAGGTCGTTATAACGTATTGCAAGTTGTTAAGTCGATTTTGGAAATGCAGGAATAATTTCTCATAGTTATGCTTCATTTTAAAGATAATCAAGAAACAAATAAAATATTTTTTAAAAAATTGCGTGAGTTTGTTTCTTTTTTTAAAATTTTTTGCTGCAATTGTAGAAGCTTTCCGCTTTTTTAGACTTTTTCCATTTGTGATGTCTATCATTTGTGCGCTATTTTCATTATTTCTTTTACCTCATACTAAAAAATAATTCATTTAAATGAACATATTTTACCTTTAGAAACGTATAGTGTTAAAACATTAGTTTTCGGATAGTTAGTCCTGAGATTAGAACAAAAATTTGAACTTAGTTTTGGACGTTTAATTGGAATGATTGGTTCAGTTCGGACACTCTGATGGACAGTAAAATAACGTTGCATCTATGGAATTGGAAACGGGACTTCATGCAGCGGTCGCTATAATGGAAAGGTCGCAGTAATAGGAGGTCGTTATATCGAGCGTTGACTGTATGTAATAACTGCTCATTTTCTTATTGTGATAATTTTCACTCCGCATCGAATATAGACTTTTTTTCACTATCATGTCTGTCTTGTCAAGAATCTAATGCTTTATATTCTGTCCCCTGAACACAGGTTCCGTTCTGTGAAGGCAAATGCACGGATGCCATTGGCTACTTGGCTGTGTATCGCCTAGTATTCGCTCTCACCCTCTTCTTTGTACTGTTCTGCCTCCTCATGATTGGTGTCAGATCTTCCAGGGATGCTCGAGCAGGCATACAAAACGGGTAAGGCTTTTTTTCTGTTATTCAGGGGCGATTGTGTTCCGGTATTTTACCGAATTTCCGGTATTTTCGGACGCATGGTTGCCACACTTCCGTCCAAAGGACGGAATTCCGTCTTTTCAAAAATTTTGGCCATCGGATTTCTTTTTCCATGTTCAAAATGATTTTTATAGATGAAACAAATCTTTACTTTTGAACCCCTCACTCTAAAAAGAGGTCTTATTCTTCTGAGGACAAAAAACTGGCCCATCTGCTAAAGTTAAAAAGATAAGCTGTTTTTTTTCCCCCCAAAAAATAATTAAATAAGTCACTCAATCTGTTGATTTCAACCATTCTTATCTTAATCTGGAAAATTTTATTAAAGTTTTTATCACAATGCGTCTTATAGCCAAGAATCTCATACCTGAATTTTTTTTAATTACTATTTTTTTTTTTTTTTGTATGAAATATGAACTATTTATGTAACATGAACTATACGATCTGAAGCTTTTTTTCTGTAGTAAGTTTTTTTATTGCATTTTATTATTAAGTTCTTTTTCTGCTTTTACCTCCTAAAAATCTTGGACAATGATATGTTATTTTTTTATTTAGGTTTTAATTTTTACTTAATCTTACATTTTGGTTTTCCTATATAGTTACAGCATCAAAAATTAGCATTATATATGTCTAATACATCAAACAAACTAAGCACTAATACTTTGGTGTCGCGAAATGGAGCCACGCGCTTTTCAGTCCTGGCCAATTTTTAGAGTGGCACCCATGTTCGGACGTATTTCCGGTATTTTTATGTCCGAAAATACCGGAATTATGTTTTTTTTGTTGTGCTTTTATCTCCCTACCTCCACATTTTTTAAAAATTATATAATACTCATCAAATATACCTGCAAGTGCCTTAAGATGGACACCTATCCCTCAAGATGGACAAATGTCAAGATAATTTGTATAACACCAACTCGTAACTTCGTAATCCATTAAAAATTTAATCAAATGTACACACAATATTTTGACTCAGAGCTATTTAATACTATGGCAAAGGTGCACTTTAGTAATAAGGGTCAAAGATTACCCCCCCCCCCCTCCGGTCTCGCTTTGAAACTTTCAGGTATTTTTTGATGAACTCACAATCACCCCTGGTTATTACCAGTGCCTGATTACTGAATAGGCCATGGCCTAGGGTCATGGGCACCCATATGCACAATTTTAGGGGGGGGGGGCATATTTTTCCCTTATGGTTTAGCAGGATATTTTCCCCAATGAAACTGATTTCAGTACAGATTAGAGATAGTAAAAATTTGACATTCTTAATCAGTGGGGTTCCCATCAATTTTTCTGAGGGTATACTCCGAGTAATCTATTATGCACAATTTGTGTATGTCATCATATACATACATGGGTGCCACTCTAAAAATTGGCCAGGACTGAAAAGCGCGTGGCTCTATTTCGCGACACCAAAATGTTAGCGCTTAGTTTGTTTGATGTTTTAGACGTATATATATAATGCTAATTTTTGATGATGTAACTATATAGTAAAACCAAATTGTAAGATTAAGTAAAAATTAAAACCTAAATAAAAAAATAACATATCATTGTCCAAGATTTTTTAGAGGTAAAAAAGTAGAAAAAGAACCTAATAATAAAATACAATTTAAAAAACTTACTATTTGCTAATGCAGAAAAAATGCTTCAGATCGTACAGTTCATGTTACATAAATAGTTCATATTTCATACAAAAAAATAGTAATTAAAAAAAAAAATTCAGGTATGAGATTCTTGGCTATAAGATGCATTGTGATAAAAACTTTAAATGAAATTTTAAAGATTAAGATAAGAATGGTTGAAATCAACAGATTGAGTGACTTATTTAATTATTTTTTGGAAAAAAAAAGCAGCTTATCTTTTTAACTTTAGCAGATGGACCAGTTTTTTGTCCTCAGAAGAATAAGACCTTTTTTGAAAGTGAGAGATTCAAAAGTAAAGATTTGTTTCTTCTATAAAAATCATTTTGAACATGGGAAAAAAAATCCGATGGCCGAAACTTTTGAAAAGATGGAATTCCGTCCCTCGGACGGAAGTGTGGCAGCCATGTACATAGTATGTCATAATTTGAAAATGTATGAGACTTGAGACAGGGTATACGCTATACGTTTACAAAATGTTTGACAGTATACGGCGTATATGGATATTAACAGGACTGTTCTCATTTATTAATAGCTGGAAAAGAAAGGTCCCCTTATATGGGCACCCATGCCTATGGTCCCCGCTGTTTAGGGGCCCCCAAATGGCTAACATTGTTTTAGCCAATAGCTAAAATTGTAATTTTTGACTACAAGAAGGCCCCTAAAATGTGTTTGGTCTTGGGCCCCTCCAGGCCCTGGTTATTATCTCCAGTGGTGTTCCCATAGGGTATACTCCATATATGCCATATACCCTCAAACATTTTTCAGACGTATAGCGTATACCCTCAAGCTTCATAAATTTTCGTATTAATGACATACTATGTATATGATCACATTTACAAATTGTGTCTAATGGATTACTAGGAGTATACTCTGAGGAAAATTGATGGGAACATCGCCATTTATCTCAATGCAATGGGTTTTGAACCTGTGAAGCACAGTTGGGTTTTTATGATAAAAAACCCGAAACCTGAATTATTTAAAATATAGACTACAATTAAAAGAAATCAATTGCTTTTAACTGTATTCTATGTAATTATAGGTGCTGTATTGGATGCTGAGTTGCTTTTAATCCGTTACTTTTAACTGTGTTCAAAGTAATCAATTAGTCATTCTTGGATTTTAATTATTGAATGTAATTAAAAGCATCTCAGAGTACAATTATCTGGTACTTTTCCTTTATAAGTAGTATGTCACTCAACTTGCCAACTTTTTTACTTCTTAGTTTAAAGAATTTAGGTTGATATTTTAAAAAGTATTTAAAATGAAATAAAAAAAAGTACTTTGTACCCTGAACACACGTTTCGTTTTGTGAAGGCAAGTGTGCACTACATGGTTTCTATGTAGCTTTGACCAAACATGTCAGCAATAAATTTGATGAAAAATAATAATAAAGACAAAATATTCAAACATATAACTGAAAAGTACCAATTTACTTATCATTGCTGTATGAAGTAAACCTTGTAGCTTCATCAGTGGTTTCGATAAAAACAAGTCTAAGATATAAAAACTTAAGATTTATTTAAGCTTAAAATTAGAAAAAAAATAACGTGGCAGGTGGATCTGTTCTTTCCAGAATTGTCAAAGCTGGTAACTCGCTTCACAGCTAAACTGATGTAACTCACTCAGCGAATGAATAAAACTTATATAAATAGAAGTAATTTTGGTAAATTGTTTTACACGGTTTGAAAGTTTAAATTTCATAAAGAATAAATAGGAAATCCTTTTTCCCAGTAGCCACAAAGCAGAATACTACTAAATTTGCAACGTACGTCGCAGAACAGATGCCTGAGCTGCAGAACAATTCTGTTCAAATGTGAAATTAAAACTGACAAATTTTCTGCAGAAATTCTGCAAATTTCTGCAGAAATCGCGGTGCAGAAAATCTGCAGAAACTGCGGTGGAGAAAATATGTAGAAACTGCAGATTTTCTACAAGCATCTTCCAACTCAAGATCGAATTTTGCAGAAATGCTGCATAATTCGTAAAATTAGAAGAAAATCTAAAATTCTTGCAAATTACGATAATTTGGCGGAAAGCTCGCGATGTTGAATTCGATAAGTCCTTTGTAGGACTTTCACAATCGATCTTCATCCACTGCATTTTCCGCCATACACGTATGTTTTGGAAACATGCCAACATTGAAACACGTCCATCGCCAGAAATTGCGTGTCACAATTAAGATTTCAATCCCTTTGCATCCAGAAAATATTTCAAATATTTAGAAAGTTTTGAAGTGTTTTATTATATGCAACCAAAACTCTACTCATTTTATTTATTATTTCAGTAATTTCTTTATTTAGTAACATTATTTTAATTACTCTTTCATGCGCCATGCAAAATTAACCAAAAAAAATGTGGTTTGATACCTAGGTGCAGATTTTTATAAATTTTGTATCTTTGCTCTTTCTATGCATTTTAGAAAGCATATAAATTATTTTTGGAGAATCTCAATCGGTTTAGGTTTGACACCTTGTTAAAGTTTTTTTTTGATTTTATAGTTTTCATGATCAACTAATTTTACAAATTCAGTGCTCTTTAATTAGTCATTTGGTTGAAAGCTGTGAAGTTTCCAGAAATGTCTCATTTCCACAGAAATAAATAGCAACAGTCCAGTTAAAAAAAAAAAAAAAATCCTACATGAAACGATTTTGATTTTTGGCACGCAGTTTGTGGAAAATGTCACATTTTTTCGCGAACAATGCTTGAAGTACTTGCAGAACAATTTTGGTCAAATGATTTTACGTCGCAGAACATCGTAAAGTATTCTGCTTTGGGGCCCAGTAGCATATTTTTCTTCTCTAGTCTGCGATGGAGATTAAAGAACTCAAAAGTAGTCTACAAATTAGACCCAGAGCCGGATTTAGGGGAAGGAAAACAGGGCCACTGTCCTGGGGCCTCCACAACAAAGGGGCCCCCACAATAAAATTTTTACAAAATATCCTAACTTTAACGGGTCGAAAACATCGAACGTATGCATGTATATCAAAATATTTGGATATGTATCAAAGTATCGGATATTTTCGAAATTACGACGATCTTTTCGAACCCTGATTTGGGGCCTCAACTCCTTCGTTGTCCCATGGCCTCCACACTTCCAAATCCGGGCCTTAGTAGGCCAGCATTAGATGAGTCGTAACACTCATTATGAATCAGCAAAAAGGAATGCTGAAAAATAAAATGATACATTAAAAAATTACAATTAAAACAAAAGACTAAAAACCTTTGAAATAAAATGGATAACTGTGGAATAAAATGGTAACGGGTAGCTGTGGAAGCAAGTGATTTTGACCTCTTCGCCACTGAGAATTCAGGCTAGGATTTAGGCGCCTTTTTTTTTTTTTTTTGTCTCTTTACTTTCTTTCTATTTTATTTAGAACTATATTTTTCTGCTTTAAATTTGAGAATTTCGCGTAGAAAGCGAGGAAAAAATCTTTTCAATTCGGGAATAGTCTGCAGACCTACTCCATAATCTACAATGAGCGGTGCACTGTTTCTGCCACCTGGTTCTTTAGTATGAGTATAGAATTTTCATTGCTTTTTACTGTGCTGCCATTGTTTTAATTTCAAGCTTTTAAATTACCTTGTAATTTTTTGAAACTTGTTTTTAGTTTCTTGCAAAAAATGTCTTCCAAAAATTATAACCAAAATATTCATTTTAATCCTCTCTAGATCAATTTCGACTCATTTTTACTTTCTTCTATATCTGATATATAGCAGAAAGTATTGGATTCGTGCAAACTTTTCGAATTAGGACGGATTCAAACATTTTAAGGTGTGCTCAGTTCGTTTCGACTATTTTTGGAAAATGTCTGTCTGTGTGTGTGTCACGTATGTGTGAGACCAGTTTTTTGTGGCCGCTCTACAGCAAAAGCTACCACATGAAATCGAACAAAATTTGGTACACATATGTGCCCCTATGTGAACTTGAGCCCATTGGTTTTTGGCGCAAATTCCTCCAAGAGGGGTGGAGCGATGGGACGTTTCTTGAGTTATGCGTGCATGCTATTCCCCAGGAAGTAACTACCAGATTCAAACGAAATTTAGTCCATATGTTGCCCCTAACTGGTACAGGTGCTGATTCAATTTTGGTGTCAATAAATCAAGCGGGGGTTGAGCTATAGAACGTTTTTTTGTCGTCAATTGTGACTGCTGTATCTCAAGAAATAATGAACGGAATGAAAGAAAAATTTATCGGCAAGTAGCCCTTAGAGGGTATAAGAGCTGATTCTATTTTGCAGTCAACAGTTGAGAAGGGGTGGCAGCAGTCAAACGTTGTGTTTTTTCCACTGTGAATGTGCTATATCTCAAGAAGTAAAGATATGTTCTGGATGAAATTTAGAATAAATCTGAATCTATATGGGGGTAAACAAGCGTTGGTTCAATTTTGACACCAATCGCTCCATGTGGGGGGCGGGGGGGGGGGGGGCTGTTGTTTTTTTTTTTTTTTTTTTTTTTTTTTTTTTTTTTTTTTTTTTTTTGTGAATAAAAATAGCTTTATAAATGCAACAATAAGAAAGATAAATCGTGATAGACTCGTCTGCGTATTTCGCGTGATTTTAATTGTGGGATAATAACCAGAAAATCGCTATGAACTTGATCCTTTTTAACTGTTGCCATCTTGTGTTTGTTAACAAATAAATGTAATTATTTTAAGCAAGGCTTTTAAAATAATTTTCATTCTTTGCTTTGCTTTTGCGATAAATCGGGAATTGGGATGGTCGTCAAGTTTTGGCGTGCGTAATTTTGTTTTTGTTGGGGATATTGCTTCCTCGTCAAGCATGGGGAGGGATCAGAATTGTAAGAAAGATATAGAGGAAAGTTTCGTGATGGCCACAACATACTAGTTTGTCACAGTCATAAGTACGTACATGTAAATCTCAGTTTTGCATGTAAATCATATCTTCATAAAAATAATTGAACACTTACAGAAAAGAACCTTTGAAAAAGTGTTCAACTACCTCATCTGAGATCCTAGACCTATAATCTCCTCATCAAAAATTACTTAACTATAGTTTCTATATTTTATTGATAGTTAATAATAAAAGTAGCTTTCTGAAACTGACTTCTATTTCAGATTCTGGGGCATTAAGTACTTGTTGCTGATTGGAGGAATGGTGGGTGCATTCTTCATTCCGGAGAAAGCTGTCTTCGGGCAAGGTGAGGTTTTCATCTCTGTATGTACTCATTATTATTATTATTTAAAATCTCAAAGTTTTGATCTCCAAGTCCTCTAGAATTCGGCAATGATTTAACTTTAGCCGTAAAACTCGAATGTTGTAAAATTATTTTTACTTGGGTCTAGAATTGTGTACTTTGTTTATTTTATTTATCATTATTATTATTATTTGTACAACTTTGTGCAGCAAATCTTTGCCTTCTACTTTTCTATTATCAAAAAGCGGACTAATTTGAAATGCTATTTAAGCTCGAGAAAGCTAAGGTATTAAAAAAAAATAATTATAAAAGTGGTTTTTAAAAAAGTGGTTTTTTTTTATTGCTACTACTTTTAAAATTATTTTGATTAACTTTTTTTCTTAAAGAGTTACTTGAAGAAATAATTTAGAAAATAAGTAACAAAAAGTTATTTTATGTATTTAATTTTCAATTCTGTGCAAAATGTCTTTTTTAATATTTTAAAACTGTAGCTTGTAATATATTCATGTATCACGTCATGTTAAAATTCATACCTTAAAGAAATAATTTTCCCTATTAAAACTTTTTTCTATGAAAGTGCTGCTCCCCTCCCCCCCCCCCTCCCCAATACTTCCTTCTACCTCTGCTCGGAATCTAAAATAGAAACTCAGTGGTTTATTAATCCTCATTACTTCTGGCAAAAGGTTCATGGTGCTATGTGTTCAATTATAGTCTGCTATTTAATTTGAAACCTTATGCATTAAAATTTTTTTAAAAAAACCTCTGATAGCAAGGGCACAATTATTCGGCAAAATTTTCTCCTTCCCATTAGGTTGAAGATCTCCCCCCCCCCCTAGAAAGTGAATTCTAGCTACACTAGCATACTTGCCAACTCTACTTTTTTTTAACGGGAGACTCCCGTTTTTTGCTTCATTCTCCCGATTTCCCGTTTTTTACGATTTTCTCCCGTTTTATCAGTTTTTTCAGTCAATCACCAAAAAGTTTCACTTTCTTCTCAATAGATGGCGCCCTTTTCTGGTCTACCAATGTCAGGGAATAAGAATTTTTCCAATTAATAACTCAATTTGTTAAAATTAATTTTTTGGAAGCTTTTCACTTTACATGTTTCAACGAAGCACGTGCTTTGCCGAAAATTGCAGCAGATTTCAATCCTTATGCATCTTGAAAATATTTCAATTATTTTGGAAGTTTGAAGTCATTTTAACATGTGCTACACTATACCTACTTAATTTATATTTTATTTTAATTATATATTGATTTTTTTTTCGGATGTTAGTAATGAAATTTTTGTAGCTAATTTTTTTGGTAGACTGGGGAATGTACGAAAATTTAGGCAAATTCACTCTTTGTTTTTTTTTTCTTTGCAGTATATTTTTCTTGCTGCTACCAATTAGCTTACATCTGTGAAAAATCCCCATTCCCCTTTAAATTCAGTATTCATGTTATTTAAATGCATAATTTCATAATTCTGTTGCGAAAATATGTCGATGGTGAATCGCCTATGTATCTCTAGTGGAATCTCCTGTTTTTCTTTCTTTGAAGGTTGGCAAGTATGCACTAGAAGCTAGCATTTGCAAATATGTAGTTATCAGGGTTGGCCGGATTGGACCCAATTGGGTTGGACCCAATGGGTTTTTTTGAAAAAACCCATTTAAAAAAACTCATTATTTAACCCACTTTTCTGTTTTTTAAAATTTTCTGAGAAGTTTTTAAAAAAAATTAATCAATTTAAATACTTTTACAATTCAAACTTCTATTTTATTTGTTCTTTGCCACAGACAATGGACATAAAAAAAAATTTTGAACTTTAATAGTATTTCTTTACTCTTAACAGCATTAAAAAAAAATACTTCAAAGGTTTTAAATAAATATACTTAACTTTTTTCTTTAACCGGTTAAATAAATAACTCAAATTACCTTGACTAAGTCCTGTCACCTCTTATTTTATTAATATTTGTAGATTGTACATAGGAAACTACTCTAGCTAAAAGGCTTTCATGTGAATTATTTTCTGCAACCCAACACGTCACAAATCTCGAATTAACAAGTTATATTTTTTTTTTAGAAATTAACAGATTTTTCAAAGGGTCGGACAGAAAACAGAATAGGATGTACAGTAATTGTCATTATCTTACGAAAAAGTTTAATATTTCTTACCCTGTACACAGAAATAGAAAAACAGGCAACATAAAATTCAAAGAAATGTCTTGATTAAGCTGGAATTCAGTAAATAGGGATTTAAACTACTTGAGGTTCTACAGAAGTTTTGCATAACAAAATGAAATATGATAAAGTAAAATGCAAAAAAAAAAAAAAAAAAAAATAATAATAATAATAATAATTAAAAACAGACAATAGATTTTATTACTCAAGAAGTAACTTTGCCTTAACTGTTGGTAATCATGGAAACTAAAAAACCGGAAGCTTCACCATTCTTGGGTTTCGTCGTCTTTTACACTTTTCTTCAGAAAATGTTGAATTTTAACTAGTTTTACAGCTTTTTTTAACCCAAGACAATTTTTGCGCTTTGTCCATATACTTACACTACAATATGCTTCAAGTACCCTACATTTTCACTAAAAAAATACAAAAAAACCCACATTTCTTTTAAAAAACCCACTTTTAGTTGTGTTTTTTTTGGGTTTTTTTTTAAAAAAAACCCTGGGTCCATGGGCTTTTTTAAAAAAACCCGTGTTTTTGCCAACCCTGGTAGTTATTGAACATATCATCGCCTCAGAGCAACAGTGAGACATCTAATCCCCAGGAATAACACTAAGATATCTTACTGTGAGGCGACGATATGCTGCTTTGTGCTATATTGCGAAAGAGGTTATCAATATTTGATCTTTATGCTTACAGTGTGGATGTACTTCGGGATGATTGGCGGATTCCTCTTCATCCTTATCCAACTGGTCCTCATCATCGATTTTGCGCATGGATGGACCGAGAGATGGTTGGAAAACTATGAAGAGTCGCAGTCCAAGGGATGGTACTGTGGTGAGTGTTTCCCCCATCTCTTTGTATTAGAGTGATGCTCTGTATATACATTTGATTCTTTGAGTATACAGGGTGTCCCAAAAGGTGGTTTACAAACTTAGCATGCTGGTCTGTCATACCATGATGAACAAGAATTACACTGCAACATTTGTTCGCAAACGCAATGCTGGCGCACTACATGCACACAAAGTCATACACTAACGGATGCACAACATGTAGCATATCTATTACACAGACTGTTTTACACAACATTTTAGTTTTGAAGGAAAGCTTGAAGCAGAGAATTGCTAAATTTTGCGTCCTGCCAGCTCTCATAATCACGTTACAACGACAATGCAGCGATCGGTGAAATCTTGTCAGAATGGATCGTTATTACGACGGTCGGTACTTTGTAGTTGCGATGCGTGTATGACAGCTAAAGGCAGCAAATTTCAACAACAACTATAAGCCTTCCTTGAAAACTAAAATGTTGTGTAAAATCGCCTTTGTGTAATAAATATGCGACGTGTTGTGCGTCCGTTAGTGTCTACTTTGTGTGCATGTAGTGCGCCAGCATTGTGTTTGCGAACGTATGTTACTATGTAAATCTTGCTCATCATGATATGACAGACCAGCATGTTCAGTTTGTAAACGACCTTTTGGGACACCCTGTATTGCCGTGAGAAGCACAAAATTCGTACCAGCAGCAGAGTTCAAAAGATGAAATTGTCGAGATGCAACTCTCAGAATTTAAAAAAGAAAATACAGGGTGTCCGAGAAAGATCCGTACAACTTCAAAAAATTATTGAAAAAGAACAGGGCCCAATACAGGCTGATTTTGCTACCGTTTTTCGGTACCTTCACAAAAATCTTGTTTAGAAAACGGTACTTTCACAAAAATCAAGTAATAAAATCGGTAGCTTCACAAAAACATCGAAAATTTCACAAAAATTAGCATTTTTAAAATATAAAATTTGTTTCTCTGTTTAAAACAAAATTTTCTTATAAAATAAATTCTAAGCAGGTTTATATGAACAATCGCTTGAATAGGAACCTTTTTGTGGTATTTTAACTAATTTTTAGCTGTTTCTCGCCAAAGTGTATTAATGCAATATTATCGCAATCTTTCAACATCTGTTTTGGGAAACCATTTTTCTCATAACTTCCTATATTGTACACAGTACATAGCCTATTAAGCTTAAATTACGATGGTATTTTTCAGACTTCTTAGGTTTTTAGCCCCCCCCTCCCAAGAAACAAAATCTGTTAAAAATAATACTAGATTACATTTACACTTTTCGAACTAGAATTTCACTTGGTCTGCTTCTCTTTTACAAAAATTAGGATGACTCTAAAATTTCACAAAAACAATGCCGATAAAAAAAGAAAAAAAAACTTTCACAAAAATAGAATGATGCAATACTTTCACAAAAATAGGTAGCGAGAAAAAAATCCTGGATTGGCCCCTGAAGAAGCAATAAGGTTACAGCGAAACTAATTAGTGCATTATATAGAATAACTCAAAAAGTATTTTTTCTGCAGCATGTTTCTGACTATATATGGCGCTACATGTCACGCAAAGGAATATTAAAGCATTTTAGTTATTTCAATGGCGGATCTTGTGAAGAAAGCTCAGTGTGTTGCGTGGTTTATCGAAACAAAATCCGATGCTCGAACACAATGGAATGAAACATCCAAACAGCTGTAGCTACTGTTGATGTTAGCATGCTGAAACGGTCGTGGACGGAATTGGATTATCGTCTTGATATTGTTCGTGCTACGAAGGGTCTCATGTAGAAATTTCCTAAGGTAATAACTTACCCGAGTAGCATCAACTCATCGGCCGATCATCGAAATCCGATCAAACCTTGATCAGCCGATGATCGGATTCCGATGAGTTTTCATCGGAAATTGCTCCAATATGTCTCATCGGCAATAGTAGAGTCCGATCATCGGAATCCGATGAATTTTGCTCCCTATACCGATGAGATTTGGAGCAATATACGAGCAGTGCTGTTCCGAGGCGATGAATTTAGGATGAAAATACGATGAGAAGTAATAATAACCGCGATATAGGGACAAGCAGGAGGAAAAGAAAATTAACAATGAGAAGGGGGGTCCGCCATCTTGGAGGACATAAGTTCTATCTTAGTCGCTCTAGCCGCGAATCGAACCCTAGTCCTTCGGAATACGAGATTCATATGCTAACCACTAGACAAGTTTGTTCGCTCCATGGCGGAAAATATTGCATTAAATGGAAAATCATTTGTAGCGCCATCTATCGGGTGGCAAGGCCATGACACTTATGGCGCCAGCTAGTGAAGAGTCGGAGTCGGTAATTTTGGGAGTCAAATTGAACGGAGTGGAATTGTTTTGGAGATAGAGAGAAATCATTCAAGAGTCGAAATCTCATTTTGTTCGCGATTCCAGTGAAGTAATCGGGGTTGGAATCGTGGAGTTAAAGTTGAATTGATTTTGTAGCAAATCGGAGTAAACCCTTCCAAAATCCAGGAGTCGGATTCGGAGTCAAAGTCTCAGTCATTTTTCCTCCGATTCTCAACCCTGAATGTTGATCTGTATAGTCTTACGTTTGGTCAATAGTCGGATATTCGAATAATAAAATTTATCCTATTTTCACAGTTGGGAGATTTCCAAAAAGTTTGGATTGGGAAAATTTTTATCGGAAAATTTAAACGACCTACTTTTTTTAAGATAAAATGTAACTCGGCAAATTTTCATCGGAAAATTTGATCGTTACGATCTCTTTTTCCAATGAAATGCAGCTCGGAAAATTTGATAGTAAGGATATAGTTTTCCAATAAAAAACAGCTCATCGAAAACCGTTCTCGGATTCTGATCGCAACGATATCAGCGTGCATTACGCGATGAGTTTAGGAGGAGTCGATGATCGGCTGAGAAAAATCCGATGAGTTGAAGCTACCTGGGTAAGTTATAGGAAAAAACTTTTTGAGTTAATGTACTAATTAGTTTCGTTGTAACTCTATTGTTTCTTTTTCAATAAATTTTTGAAGTTGTACAGATCTTTCTCGGACACCCCGTATTTCTCATTGACAAATGATCGTTAAACGTTGCATTTACGTGAAATATGTGCCGAACCACTTGGTGACCATTATTCAATTTTGACAAGAAGTGCAAGAACGCCTTTTGTGTTTATAACGACACTAGTTGTGGCCATTTAGGGTAACTTAGAACTGTATGGCCAGTGATTGCAATACTGGGCCAGAAATCAGGGTTGGCAAGTTTTTGACAGTTGGTGATTTTATCTGGTTTTAACCATTATGTTAAAAAACCCTTTTTGACATTGTTGTCAAGTCATCAAAACCTAATCTTCACTATCAAAACCTAAATTCCTGTCCAAAACCTGACTAAAATTTATATTAACAAGAAAATTACCCTTACAAATGATTCTTATTTTTATAAATTTCAATTTCATGCATTAAAGAAAACTTTTTAAACTGTTTTAGGTTTTTAAAAAATTAAACATAATGTCGATTTAACTTGCTGCTTATCTGTAGAGTGAAAGGAATGAATAAAAGAGCTGCTATTAGCATAGAATAATAAAGTATTATCAATAGCAGTACAATCCAGAGCTGTGTCCAAGGGGAGGGTTTTAGGTATTAAACCCCTCCCATTGAAAGAAAAAAAAATCAATGAATCATTAAAAAACAATTTTCCAAAATGTATTTTAAGTTTTAATTAATTTTAGAGTTAAACTCTGATACAGTATTCACCCTCTTTAATATTTCCCCATGTTTAACAATTAGCATTTTCCTCAGTTGTAGGATTCCCAAGTATCTTCGCATCTAAGTGCTTGAAAAAATGGAATGGTTGGAGAGTTCGGGAATGCTGTAAGAATGCAGGGGAAAATTATTTAAAAGAATATTAGACAATGACGTAGCCCCCTTCCCCCCCCCCAAAAAAAAAAAACTTAGGGGCAGGGAAAATGGTTACTTTGCTTTTTGTTTTTTTATGGTACGCCTTTAGTGTTGGATGAATTAGCCGTTTCACACAGTAGAAAAATTTTTCTATGCGAAACAGTATTTTTTTTTTTAAATAAAATTTTTATTTTCATTCAATTCCTGTTCAATGTTATTTGATGGAAAAACAAAAGAAAAAAAAAAGAAAGAAAGAAACTAGCATTAGGCGGCATAAAAGAAATATGTGTGCTTTTACAAAATGTTCAACTGTACAAATAAGATTTCATTTAAAAAAAAAAAACACAAAACGTATGAAAAAAAAGCCTAGTTATCGAACTAAAATGAACTATATTCAACACGCGTAGTCAGTTTTCCTTTGACAACGTAAGTTACAAAGGCAAAAGGTTTCAACTCCTCCCTTTATGAAATCCTGGACACGGGCCTGGTACAATCAATAATAAAAAGAAGTTTATTCTTGAAATAACAAAATAAAGTTGTACACCAAGTCTGTTTCTAAGTCTCAGTTTGGAATGGCTCAATCCAAAACTAGCGATAAACCTTTCAGTTGGTACTGAATAACATAGGCTATATTGTTTCTTTCTAAGACCATTTCACTATACTCTTGCTGACTGGGATGTCGCTTCCAGGATATGGTACAAATTTAGCTTAAAAAGCTATGAGAAACTTATATGAATTTAGTTGTACAATTACAGCCACTTAATAAAATCACTGGATTGCAAAGGCATCCATTTTCAAAAATCAAATGTCTGTTTTAAAACTCTTGATGCCTTTATTTGAAAAAAATGTGATGTAATTGCATCCAGTATAAAAATGGAATTTTCTCATTTTTGACGCTTACTGCCTTTTTTCAGAAAGGAAATGAGTAATATTGTATTTATTTATTGCAATTATTAAATTTAAAATTTTAAGCAAATTTTGTATTTGTTATGATAGTCAAAAAGTTAAAATTTAAGCCACTGATTTTATTTTCTTTTTGTTTCAATATACAATTCAACATTTATTTACAAATGATGAATAAATGTGTGAAGACTTTGTATTTTTGTTCATATCTCTTAAATAATTTTTACTTCCTTTTACAAAAAAGGAAGTATTCTATTCGCAAAAAAAATTTCACTCAAAAATTGGCCTTAATTTCTATTTTTCTCATCCCTGAATGAATGCTGAGTTTTTTTTTCGACCCGACCACACGTGGGTAAGTGCCTAGGAACCTAAAAACAACCGAAATATCCATTTTGACGACCCCCGAGTTAATTACAACGAATTTTTTCGTGATGTACGTATGTATGTGCGTATGTGTGTATGTATCTCTCATAACTCAAAAACGGTATGTCCTAGAAAGTTGAAATTTGGTACATAGACTCCTAGTGGGGTCTAGTTGTGCACCTTCCCTTTTGGTTGCATGCGGATGTTCCTAAGGGGGTCTTTTGCCCCTTTTTTGGGGGAAATCATTGTTCATTTCGATGTAAACTCAAGTGGTGTTATAATTTGTCGGACACTTGGCGACATATCGCCAGTCTTTTGGTGGCCAAGTTTTGTCGCCAACTTAGCGACAAATTTGACGATTTTTTTTTACATTTAGTTTCAATTTGGCCAAAAAGAATTACGATAATACCTACTTATATATGCAACTTCATAACTCATTAACAATTTAATTTTACGCGTACACAATATTTTGAATTCAATTATTGAAGCAATTTATGTATATATGCATAAAACTGTGCATATTAAAGTATTAAGGTCTCAGGTTTAAAAAAATTAAACTTTCAGGCATTTTTTAATGAACTCGTCGTTAGCCCTGTTGTAAGCTCATGTCTTCTGCATTGAAAAAAGTTTCTTTTTAAAACAAAAACGCATGCATACAAAATTTATTAAGACAAGTGTACTGTATTTATACTGAAATCAAACTTTAATTGTGCGTTAATATCCCTTAGCTTTGATCTTTTGCACCGTTCTTCACTACGCACTGGCTCTTGCTGGAGTAGTTCTGCTGTATGTCTATTACACGCAGGTAGGTATCGACTTTTTAATATATATCTCAAGGCCCAATACAGGCTGATATTGCTACCGTTTTTCGGTACCTTTACAAAAATCTTGTTTTGAAATAGGTACTTTCACAAAAATCAAGTAATAAAATCAGGTAGCTTCATAAACTAGTATGTTGTGGCCATCACGAAACTTTCTTCTATATTTTTCTTTTTTTTCTGATCCCTCCCCATGCTTGACGAGGAAGCAATGTTCCTAACAAAAACAAAATGACACAAGCAAAAACTTGACGACCATCCCAATGTCTGAATTATTGCAAAAGCAAAGCAAAGAACGAAAATTGAAAGTTATTTTAAAAGCCTTGCTTGAATTAATTACAAATATTTTATTTGTTAACAAACATAAGATGGCAACAGTTAAAAATTTTAAATCATTGAGATAATATTTCCTATCATTTCCATACAATTAAAAGCACGAGAAATACGCAGACGACAATCTGTTACGATTTATCTTTCTTATTGTTGCATTAATAAAGCTATTTTCATTCGAAAAAAAAAAAATCAACACCTCTTGGAGCGATCGGCGTCAAAATTGAACCAAAGCCTGTTTACGTATGGATTCACATATATTCCAAATTTCAACCAGAACGTAGCATTACTTCTTGAGATAGGGCACTCACAATGGAAAAAAAGAACGGGCGATTGCGCTACCCCCTTTTTAGCTGTTGACACCAAAATAAAATCAGCTCTTATACCCACTAAGGGCTACTTGCCGATAAATTTTTGTTTGATTCCGTTCGTTATTTCTCGAGATACAGCAGTCACAATTGACGACAAAAAACGTTCTATAACTCAACCCCCGTTTGAGCTATTGACACCAAAATTGAATCGGCACCTGCTCCTGTTAGTGGCAACATATGGACCAAATTTTGTTTGATTCCGCCAGTTACTTCCTGAGGAATAGCAATCACGCGCAACTCGAAAAACGTCCCATTGCTCCACCCCCCTTGGAGGAATTCGCGCCAAAAACCAATGGGCACAAGTTCACATACGGGCACATATGTGTACCAAATTTCGTTCGATTTCATGCGGTAGTTTTTGCTGTGGAGCGGCCACAAAAAACTGGTCGCACACAGACGTGACACATACACACACACAGAAAGACAGACATTTTCCAAAAATAGTCGAAATGGACTCAGCACACCTCAAAACGTTCGAATCCGTCAAAATTCGAAATTCGAAAATTTGCACAAATCCAATACTTTCTTCTATATATTAGATATAGAAGAAAGTAAAAACATAGAAAATTTCGCAAAAATTTGCATTTTAAAATATAAAATTTGTTTCTCTGTTTGAAACAAAATTTACTTATAAAATAAATTCTAAGCAGGTTTATATGTACAATCGCTTAAATAGCAACCTTTTTGTGGTATTTTAACTCATTTTTAGCCGTTTCTCTCCAAAGTGCATTTATGCAATATTATCGCAATCTTTAAACGTGTTTTGGGGAACCATTTTCTCATAATTTCCTATATTGTACACAGTACATAGCCCATTAAGCTGAAATGACGATGGTATTTTTGGTACTTCTTAGGTTTTTAGCTCCCCCCCCCCCACCCAAAAAACGAAACCTGTTAAAAATAATACTAGATGACGTTTACACTTTTTGAACTAAAATTTCACTTTGTTCTACTTCTCTTTTACAAAAATAGGATGCCTCTAAAAGTTCACAAAAACAATGCTGAAAAAAAAAAAAAAAACTTTCACAAAAATAGAATGATGCAATACTTTCACAAAAATAGGTAGCGAGAAAAATATCCTGGATTGGCCCCTGTATCTGTACTGCTCGTCTGAGCTTGTCTGATTTTTTCCATGAAACAATTCTTTTTTTTTTCTTTCTCCAAATGAGGATCACTTTCAAGACTTATAATACAGTTATGAACATTTGATTTAAGTAAATGAGAATTAAAATAAATACAGAAAATGTGGCGTTATTTTTTTCCTCTTCAATCTTTGGTTTGAATCATTTGTTAACTAAAATCCTCAAAAGGTACTTCTTTTCTTTCTACTGTTGTTTGTGACTCAATGTATTTATTTTGCTGACTATTTTACTTTTTTGTGAGCATTTAATTTTAATTGGTGAATTGTTTGAGCAGGATTTTCATGTTTGTTTTTTTTTAATCTCTTTATTTGACAGGTTATTCAGGGGTCGAAGTGGTCCTATATATCCTATATTTCCTATATTTTCAAAAAAAGTATGAAAATCGTCCTATATTTCCTATATTTTTGGAAAATGTCCTATATTTCCTATATTCCTGTTTTTTTATCCAATTTATTTCTTTAAAACAACAGTAAATAAACTATCTGACTTCAGATTTTTCGTCGAAAGTACATATGCAAACGAATTTCAAATTAAAAAACTCAACTCACTAAATCCTGCAACAGGCATCTTCTCTCATTGGCTACAGCAATATGACTTCACTGTAGTGGGTGGAGTTTCGAGAACGAATTCTGAAGTCGGTTTTAGAATTTTGCGTTTGGCAACAGCAGTTTGTTTTGTTTTCCAGCGTGGTTTTTTTTGGTTTTTGTTTTCGCCGGTATATTTTTGTGTTCAATGCATTTTCTGATCGGAATGTTCTAATAGTCTTTTTGCAATCTTTTCTTTTTGTGGAATTTTATAGCACAAAATATCTATATTTGTGCTACAAAGCATTGGTTATTTCCTGTTAGTTCTCAACACAAAGACTTTTTATTTATTTATATAAGCTATGTTTGTGACACTTCTATCCTTGCAAAAATTGTGAGTTGCTGTGTTAATCATCAATAAATTTAACTTTTTTTTTTGTCTACAAAGTACACTTTTTTTCAAAAATTATTCTTTCAACTACAGGAAAGTCATTTCAGGTGTAAGTTATAATTTTGTTTGAGGGTTTTTTTAAAATAAAATCATTGATAAGAATAAATAAATAATATGTATGTATTATTTCTTTTTGCATAACAAAACTATTCATATAATGTGTCCTATATTTGTCCTATATTTTTTGTGGAAAATGTCCTATATGTGACAAATTGATCACTTCTACCCCTGGTTATTTTACTGTGTTTTGTTTAAAAATCTATGAAAAAGGTAAATTAAATATATGGTTTTATTATCACTCAAATTAGTCGTTCATGTACAGCTTTGACCAAACGTGGTGACAATAAATAAGAAGAAAAATAATCAGCAAGATTAAAAATGTGCCGTGATGTACCCACAACAGAAATGTAGCCCTAGAAATCCTCTTAAAATTCAAATCTTACTAGTTATTCTTGTTTCTTAGTCCACACAACTTTTATTCTTTATTATTAGTTTATGTTAACGAGGTTGGACAGTAATACAATGCCATCTATACTAAATAGATTTGAATCATATGCATTTTTATTGGTTTTGTATCACTTTAGGTAAGATCTTTGGTGAATTAATGCTTGAAATATAGTGATTTTACAGTTTTTAGAGTATCAATTTTAAGTTAAATTATATTTATAAATGAAACCTAATTACTGAAGTTTCTAAGATCTTTTTTTTTTTTTTTTAATCAAAACATTGTGCCTAAATTTAAAAAAAAAACTTGATTTTTCATTTGTCTCAGAATAAATCATGTTTTTTGAATCCTTGATGGAAAGGCATAAGGCCAACTATTGGTCATATTGATTTTGTAGAAATTCTGTGGAATGACCCAAGCCTAAATTTTGATGAAAAAATAAAAATACTGGTAGAGTTTTATTATTTGTGTTTTTATATTCATGCATACAATATTGAAGTGTTTGTGCTTCTGTTTTTCTCAATGAAACTTTTTTCCCCTCTCATAGGAGAGTGGTTGTGGCGTTCAAAAGTTCTTCATCAGTTTCAACATGATTTGCTGCATTATCCTGTCAATTATATCCGTTCTGCCCAAAGTTCAAGATGGTGAGTGACTTTTTTTAAAATAAAACTCATGTCAAATGAGGCAGTGAGAAGCAAAGGGATGTAAGTGGCAAAATTAAAAATTTGGAGATAACCAGTACACATAGTTGGTGAACCTCTCCTCTGTCTTGGGGCAAGAGGTGGTACTAGTAGCCCTGGTAGTTGCTTGCTGTCAGGGTTGGCAAGTTTCTGCCAAGGTGGTTAAAACCACTGGTAGAAACCGGTTAAAACCGGCATGGCAAAAACCCCTTTCTGCCACATTTGTGGCAGAAACCGGCAAAAACTCAAAAAATGACATAAAAGAAATCTTTGATACCCAATAGGAATTTAGCACGGGAAAATAATGAAATGTTAGCCCAAAGCACAATTTAATTACAATATCCTTAAAAATCAAAAATTATGTTTTTTGCCCTCTGCGGCTGTCTGTAAGAAAAGGTGAATTGAAAATATTAATGATTTCTCAATTTAATATGAATAGAGGAGAAATAACAGAATATTCTCGCAAAAGAAGAACTAAATGGCAATGCCATCAAGGATACAGCAAAGATTCATGAAACTTTCCTCAATTGTATATATTTTTTAAATAAAATGATCTACTATGTAGTAACTGGGGTGGTTTTAAAATTTGACTGGAAAAATAAGTTTTGGGAAATAGGGTCAATTTGTTTTGCAAAGCTGTGATATTAGGTATAAAATCGAGGTTACTATCGGCAAGTAAAATTCTGGCATTTTCTTCTAGAGCAAATGATAATTTTAATCCCGAGCATTTTAGATGACACGTATAAGCTAGCAAATAACAACCAGTAATTGCCTGTTTAAATCTGTATGTCACTTCTTTTTCTTAAGTGCCCTTAAGATTCTCGTCCTTTAGATTAATACAAATGTTACGAGCATCTGCAGTTGAACAGTTCTCTTTCTGTCAAACTAAATCAAGGGCAATGAATTTTATTTTTTATAATGATGAAATAGAATTACATTTTTTAGTTTACTTAAACAAATATCATTTTGTAATTACTTGAATTAATAAAGATGCTTTTTAGTTTTTGCCAGTTTCTGCCGGTTTTTACCGGTTATAACCAGTTTCTGCCACCGGCAGGGCAGAAACCAGTTTCTGCCGGCAGAAAGCCAACCCTGCTTGCTGTACAGCATGATTTAGAAAAAAATCAATGAAAGCCTACCTAGGATGTTATCTTTAAACGCGTTTCACTCAAAACTTGAAAATGTCCACTTGCATCCCTTTGCTTCTCACTGCCTCAAATGCTGATTATGCTTTACTAAAATTAAGCGAGATGAGAAACAATTTAGAACACCACAATAAAGTTTGAGAATCATGAAGATCCTGTTCTTTTCCTGTTTCGAAGGGAGCCTAAAATAGAAGTAGCAAACATTCATAAAGCGTATTATGACCATCTGATCAAAAACATTGGTGTGCACCGGGGGGGGGGGGGAGAAGAGACACCTGTTGGCCTGAGCTTGAAGAGGGTGCAATATTTTTGAAACTAGGGGTGAAATATAGGGGTAAACAATATGGAGGGGGGCCTTTGCACGTCCCTGACCAAAAGTATTTCCTGTACCTATAACATGGATGCCAACTCCCCCCAATTTCTTCGTGAGACTCCCCAGTTTTGATGCCTCCTTCCAAACTCCCTACTCAAATAATTTCTGAATATTCATCATGTTTAAAAAAGGAATTTTTGAGCGTTTAGAATTTCAAAAAAATGCCCAATGGTAAAATGATCGCAAAGGTAAAAACAAAACATTTTTAGAAACATATATAAATATTGGCAGTGTTAAATCCTCTTTTAAGCCTGTTTTTTTTTTTTTTTTTCTATTCAAAATTTTTATTTCCCTGAAGAAAGTGGTAAAATGCTTTTAATTTTTCTCTTCCTTATGTTTTACCTGGTGCAAAAATTTTTTATTATCACTTGTAAGAGAAAAGAAACTTATGCTTCCTTTGAAACTTTTTTTCTCCACCTTAAAGTTATAGTTTTTGAACTTCAAAAAATTTAAAACAATATTCTCAGGATCTGAATTTTTCGTCCTGTCAAATTTACAATCACCAAATGTGGACACTTACACAAACTTAATTTTAAAAATTCCTACTTTTATTCTAAAAATCCCTTTTACATTCAAACTTTTGTCGCTAAGTTTATAACTTATTAAGTTTCCCCAATTTTCATCTTTCAACCTTTGCAGCTTTGCTATAAATTTTTGCTGAAATGAAGTGAGCTTCATTCAACTGGCACTTTTTCTGTAATGATACAACTTAGCACAGAATTCCAAAGTGCTAAAAACAGCATAATTTCAGTGACCTCTTACAAAGAACCTCTTAGATCTCCCTTTAGCTTCATTTTGGAGTGGAATCCCTGTATAAAAATAAGGATTAGGTTTGGTAAAATTTCAGTTCATAGACTAAGTATTACAATATACAGTATAATTTTCCCAATATTAAAAATTTTTAATATCATATGAATGATTTAGGGCCAAAAAGAAATTATTTTTTTCACTAAGTTCGGTATATTTTAACAATTTTAAAGTTTAATGCAATTGGAATTAATTCTTTTAAGGTTCAAAATTATTTAATTAATCTATTGAATAATTAATATTAAATATAATACAATTATAATTGCCATTGGTGGTTAAAATTCAAATATAAGTATGTATAATTCTTTATGTATTTTATATGGATAAATTATGGTTTTTCTGTCTCCCAAAAATTGAAGGTAGAAAAGTTTTTTTTTTAATGTGAGGCCATTGAAATATGAAAATACTAGCCACCTGTGGTGACCAGCTGGTTTTGCCTTTTTACGCCCATTCTATGCAAGCAGCATTAAAAAAAAAAAAAAGGCAAGGCAGCTGTTTGGCTTACTTGTCATCTTTTAAAAAACATGATGTACTAAGCACGTATGGTTTTGATACATTACTATTACATGTAACTCTGTCCATCACAGATTATTATGAACTATAAGTGTGCAACTCCATCCCCTTTTTGTGCGTTTATAACTGGAGTTCAACTCTTTTCTCCAGTAAAGTGCATAACAAAATTCACAAATTTCAATTATTATTCGACAATTTTATTCGAAACGCTTATTAATAATTGAGAATTCACTCTTTGCAATTAGTAGTTCTCATCTTATATTAGCGCGTCCAAGCCTAGCATCAGCATTTCTGACTGATCTGCGTTCATATCTCTTGTCTAAAGACTCCCTATCCCACTGCTCTCTTCTTCGTAGTTTATATTTCTTAAGTGCTCTTAAAACACTCATTCTAAAATCAAAATCCTATTAAATATGAAAGTCAAACGCTTGAAGCTAGTGAGCGAAGGACGTAAATAACGAAATAGATGAATGCCGACGGACACCTAAACGCTTGATCGAGATTCGTAAATAAGCTGATTGCTGCCGACAGAAAGAGATAAAGGCTCATCAAAATGACGATAGACGCCTAGATGCTTGATCGAGATTCGTAATCAAGCTGATCGTTGTCAACAGAAAGAAACAAAAAATACTCATTTTAGACCAGACATAAGCATTTTATATATTGTCACCTCAGAGCAACAGTAAGATATCTTAGTGTTATTTCTGGGATTAGATATCTTACTGTTGCTCTGACGTGACAATATATAAATGATCCTTCTTTGAAGTACAAGAAGCAATCGAAAATGAAGCATTTACAACATTAAGCCAAAACTACCGCTGCATTTCCAAAAAATAAATATATTTTAATGAAACAAGGCCTATTTAATTGGCAACTCCAATAAACTATAGGGGGCGCTGCAACCAATGTCTAGTGGCGGACAAAAAAGGTAAAACAAACAAATGTGGTAACTTATAACTTGCTTTGACGCTTTGCGAATGACAGTCATTTTTCATCGTGTTTGTGGGAAGCTTTCTTTTCTATTCTTCTGAAACTACATTACATCACAAACCATCAGAAGCCTGTAATTTATCCCAAAGAAAACAGGTGGAATGGAATGTTTTACCGTTTTCTTTTGTATTGTTAATCACCGCAAAGTAGCGTATTCGAGCTCTGGAGTTGAGAATAACATTTTTTGCACAGGATTTTTTTTTCTTTTTAACTTTACCTTCAAATCAATGTGTGGTTGTTGTGCATCTTTCTCCAGCGGGCTTTTGTGTATCTTGAAAACGAGCTAATAAAAAAAAGCTACTAACATATTCGTTTTTCTTGACCCAAAATTAGTACGAATTGACTAGTCAAAACCAGGAAAGGTTTTTTGTTGTGTAGTGAAGTATTCATAAATCACAGTTGAGCTTCCTAATTAGACAAATACTTAAAACTCGAGTTTCTGTTCTAGTTGTGTTTTTATGTGCCACTTATTAAAATATTTTTCTCATTGATCAATGAATTCTTTCTCAGCACTCCCCAAATCTGGATTACTGCAGTCCTCTGTAGTGATGTTATATGTTGTGTACTTGACCTGGTCCTCGCTCAACAATTCGGAGGGTAAGTGTGCTTTTAATGTCATTTATCGTAAAGTTTGTTGTACGCAACTGAATTTAATCATGTCTCAGGGGTCGAAGTGGTCCTATATATCCTATATTTCCTATATTTTCAAAAAAAGTATGAAAATCGTCCTATATTTTTGGAAAATGTCCTATATTTCCTATATTCCTGTTTTTTTATCCAATTTCTTTCTTTAAAACAACAGTAAACAAACTATCTGACTTCGGATTTTTCGTCGAAAGTACGTGTGCAAACGAATTTGCAAATTAAAAAACGCAACTCACTAAATCCTGCAACAGGCATCTTCTCTCATTGGCCACAGCAATATGACGTCACTGTAGTGGGTGGAGTTTCGAGAACGAATTCTGAAGTTGGTTTATAAATTTTGCGTTGGGGGCAACACCAGTTTGTTTCGTTCGTTCGTGTGTTCTGTGCATTTTCTGATTGGAATATTCTAATAGTCTTTTTGCAATCTTTTCTTTCTGTGGAATTTTATAGAACAAAATATCTGTATATTTGTGCTACAAAGCATTGGTTATTTCCTGTTAGTTCTCAACACAAACACGGTTTTTATTTATTTATGTAAGCTATGTTTATGACACTTCTATCCCTGCAAAAAGTGTGAGTTGCTGTGTTAATTATCAATAAATTTCACTTTGTTCTTTTTTTTTTTTTTGTCTACAAAGTTTTTTTTTTTTTTTTTTTTTGTCTTTTTTCAAAAATTATTCTTTCAACAACAGGAAAGTCATTTCAGGTGTAAGTTATAATTTTGTTTGAGGGTTTTTTTTAAACAAAATCATTGATAAGAATAAATAAATGATATGTATGTATTATTTCTTTTTTCATAGCGAAACTATTCATATAATGTGTCCTATATTTGTCCTGTATTTTTTGTGGAAAATGTCCTATATGTGACAAGTCAATCACTTCTACCCCTGATGTCTGGACTTAGATTGAGTGTTTGAGTAAAAAATTTCATTCTTTGGTTTATTAAAATATTGTTCCTCATTTCAATGCATACTAATTGTATGGTGACATGCAGAGTGTGGGCACAATAACTGAACTGATTAGAAACATAAACAACTACTGTTAACTCCAAATTATCTGCGGAATAGGGTAGCACTGTAACCGCGTATAAGCAAAAACCGCGGATAATCTGAATAATTGGTAAAAAACGATACTAGTGCACACAATAATGAAACTAGTATGTTGTGGCCATCACGAAACTTTCTTCTATATTTTTCCTTTTTCTGATCCCTCCCCATGCTTGACGAGGAAGCAATATTCCTAACAAAAACAAAATGACACATGCAAAAACTTGACGACCATCCCAATGTCTGAATTATTGTAAAAACAAAACAAAGAGCGAAAATTGAAAGTTACTTTAAAAGCCTTACTCGAATTAATTACAAATATTTTATTTATTAACAAACATAAGATGGCAACAGTTAAAAATTTTAAATCATTGAGATAATATTTCCGATCATTTCCATACAATTAAAATCACGAGAAATATGCAGACGACAATCTATTATGATTTATCTTTCTTATTGTTGCATTAATTAAACTATTTTTATTCGCAAAAAAAAAAAAAAAAAAATCAACACCTCTTGGAGCGATCGGCGTCAAAATTGAACCAAAGCCTGTTTACGTATGGATTCACATATATTCCAAATTTCAACCAGAACGTAGCATTACTTCTTGAGATAGGGCACTCACAGAGGAAAAAAAGAACGGGCGATTGCGCTACCCCCTTTTTAGCTGTTGACACCAAAATAAAATCAGCTCTTATACCCACTAAGGGCTACTCGTCGATAAATTTTTGTTTGATTCCGTTCGTTATTTCTTGAGATACAGCAGTCACAATTGACGACAAAAAACGCTCTATAACTCGACCCCCGTTTGAGATATTGACACCAAAATTGAATCAGCACCTGTTCTTGTTAATGGCAAAATATGGACCAAATTTTGTTTGATTCCGCCAGTTACTTCCCGAGGAATAGCAAGCACGCGTAACTCAAAAAACGTCCCATTGCTCCACCCCCCTTGGAGAAATTCGCGCCAAAAACCAATGGGCACAAGTTCACATACGGGCACATATGTGTACCAAATTTCGTTCGATTTCATGCGGTAGTTTTTGCTGTAGAGCGGCCACAAAAAACTGGTCACACACAGACGTGACACACATACACACACACATGCAGACAGACAGACATTTTCCAAAAATAGTCGAAATGGACTCAGCACACCTCAAAACGTTCGAATCCTTCGAAATTCGAAAATTTGCTCGAATCCAATACTTTCTTCTATATATTAGATATAGAAGAAAGTAAAAATATTAATAATACTCCCACATACATTGAAATCATAGCTAAAAACATTGCTACGTCGCATCTACTAACATTGTATGTAAAAAATATATCTAAAAGCTAAAAGCAAACAATAACACAATCATTAGTTTAAAAAACCTTTAATGGCCGTTAAGGAGAAAAAAATTGTGAAAAGACCCGTGGATAATCCGACCGTGATAATCGGGAGTTTACTGTAGATAAACATGTACAGTAAATACTCGTGTATGTACATTTACATTCTCGAGTATTTACAGTAAGGTTTCAGAACGAGATCTACACAGAGACTGAACATAGTTACTGTGGAGCATTCGCCGACGAACTTTCCCTCTAGCAGTGGATTGTTCTTGTGTACTTATCTCAAACGCCAATACAATAGAATTATAATCTACAGCTTATAATTATATAATTAAGTGTTATTGGGAAAACAAAAGTAAATTTTTAACTAAATAAAAAGATTTTTGTCATAGTATTTCAATACACTTGATTAAAGCTGATATTGAGTGTAGTGCTTTCATTTACTTGATATTCAAATGAACAAACATGCTTATGCAAAAAAAATGTTTTTTTACTTTGTGTGACCATAACTTACAAGACTTTAATTGGTAAAGTATTAAAAGGAGAATGTTTCATTACTATTTTACGGGTCTAAAAATTAATGATGATCCAGGAAAACATCAGACAGGTCAGCACAATATAAATTATGTTTTGTTATTTTCTGTTATGTGTATTAATCAGAAATAATAAGTTATGTAAGTAATTTATCATATGAAACAAATATTTCAGAACAACATAAATTAGGACAAATGATATCACACACATAAATCACATAAAATATCATAGCTACCAAATCACCTAATTTTCAATGTCCTCTCCCGAACTCCCTAATGAAGTGGCTGTCCCCAAAATTTTCATCAAAAATGGGAATTCACAAAAAAAGATTTTTCAATGATTAGAATTTGGGAAAAAATCCGTATGGTGAAACAAGTATGAAAATTATATTTCTCTGATTACTTTTGAAACATGTTATTTGGTTTTACTTCTTTTGAAAACTTTGCTTTCTCCAAAAATGCGGTGAAAGTTCCCGATTTTTCTCTGAACTTTTTACCTGCTTCCAGGATGGCTGCCATTGGTATCACTTTTCAGAGAAAAGAAACATATTTTTTTAAACCTAAAAGTTGTAGCTTTTTTTTAAACTTCAAAAATTAAAAACAATTATTTTTATTTCTGAATTTCATGTCCTTAAGCAGGCTTAATTTAAGAAATCCCTTCTTAAATTTGAAATATCCTGTTTTATGCTGTGAGTCGTTAAATTTATTCACGCTAAATCTAAATTTTTAGCTTCCAATCTTGTCTGCTATGTAATATATGTTGGAAAAAAAGGTAAAGAAGTATGTCTAAATAAATTATTTAGTAATAGAAAATCATTTTCAGTTCTTTCTTTTGTGTAAAAATGAAATGCCTCCTTTTTTTTCTTTGCAAACATGACTCACTTGCACTTTGATTCAATCAATAAATTTCTACAAGTGAAAAAAAAAACTTTCTGTTTTTGTTAATGACTGCTTTTCTAGTTCTAGAACCAAAAAACTAAAAATGAATTATGCAGTTTTCCCTATTTTTCAGCATTAAGAATTAATTGTCGTCTTATTGGTTTTTTAAGTTAAGAGGTTTTGAACTTCTCTGAGATGTGAAAAGTTGTTGAGTTGCTGAAAAATAGTTAGATTTTTTTTTTCTACCAGCGTAAACTGCAAACTATTTGTGTAATCAATTTTGGTTAGGAAAGCAGTTGGTCTTAAAAATTCAATTTCAATCAAGATACTTAAAAATATTCAAAAATTTAGTTCCATAATATGTAATTTATTATACTGTAGTTATAGTACATTTGTTAGTTGTAACCATCCTCATTTGAAAAATAAATTCTGATCAAAGTTTGAATAATAATAGGCAATATTATGCCCCCCCCCCCTCTATTTCGTATCATTGGGACATATTTTATTCAGAAGTAGTTTTTTTTTTAAAATTATTATTAATTTTTCCAGCAATTTGAGAACTGACATTCTTTTAAACCATGGTTATTTCTAGTGATGTGCCGGATCGTTAAAAAAGTAGATCCGCGGATCCGGATCATTAGTGTCAAGATCTACGGATACGGATCTCAAAACGTTTTTTGCCCAATTCAACTCTCCAAGGGTAAAATTTGATACAGAAGGTATTCCCGTCAGAATAATAACACTGTTTCTTCAAAAAATGTCATCTACGGCAAAAATATAATAAAGACTATGATTTACTCTCTGAAGAAATCTCCGTTAAAATGGATGGAGAGTTGGAAGGAACGGGTCAGCGCAGCATTAATGCTTAAATAGAATGTGAAAAATTATTTCTAGATTTCTCGGTAGGTGTAGGATGCAGGAGCAAGAATGTAAAGATGCTACTGGATAGGCTAGAAATAGTTTTTCGCATTTTATTTCAGCCTAAATGTAGCGCTGACCCATTCCACCCAAATTACTCCGATCGCCGAAATAACAGAGCCGGGAACACCTTTACAAAGAGTAAATAGAGACTTTTGTCTCACTTTTTTTTGAAGGATGCCGGGACAAACCAGAATGAAGAAAAACCGAAACCCCATATCAATAACAAAACTAATATTAAACTAAAAATTAAAAAAAAAAACATGTCTCAGAGGGCCGTTGACTTCTGAAATGATACCTTATAATTTAAATAATGAATAAAACCTAATTTAAACGGAATTTAAGAGTCCTTTATTCAAATATTGGAAAAATTTTAGAATAGAAAAGATCCGTTTAAGATCCGTCAAAAAAGTAACGGATACGGATACAGATCTTTATTTTTTCTCGGATATCCGCGGATACGGATACGGATATCCGGAACATCACTAGTTATTTCCCTTGAGTTAAAAAAATTAGCATAAAATCATTCTTTTAATTAGCAAAATTCCTCAATTTTCATATTGACAGTATAGCACAAAAAACTTTTAACTTTCTTTGCTTCTGAGCAATTACATGTATGATTTGCGCTAGGAAAATGTCAGCGAAAATGAGAGTAGAAAATGCATGTTTGAGGCATTCAGTTAGTAAAAATGATTTTTGTTCTCTCTGTAGAATGTAGACCCAGTTTCCTAGGTAAGCCCCATGCCATTGACGCCCAGAGCATTGTCAGTCTGGTCATCTGGTTCGTGTGTGTTCTATACTCGAGGTGAGAAATGTTTCTCTAACATAAGTCACTTACAGTTCTTTAATTTTTTAATTTACTTGTTATTTATTTTTTCATCTATTTATTTATTTTGATCCAATATTATTTTGGTTTTCATATACAGGCATCTCTCGTATAACACCGTAATTCTACAACATGTTTCCAATATTACACAGTACCAAATTTGTGATTTAATACTTCATGGTTTTGATATTACACGGTACCAAATTTGTGATTATTATAACACGGTTTCCATATTAGATGGTACGAAACTTGAATTTAATACTTCATAGTTTTGATATAACACGAAAGTTATGTTTAAAAAAGTTAATACTTTCTGTTAATTTTTGACAATGATTCTAATACTTTGCTTTGCGTTTATGAAACTTGGTTTCGGTACAACACGGACACATCCCTTGATTTACATTATTTCTAAGTCTCATATAACACGGAGCACAGTTTCAGTATAACAAGATACATCTTAACCTGATTTTTCTCATGCACATACATAATTAGCATAAAAATAAGTAAAATTATATTTTTAAAAAAAGTCTTGTATAACACGGTTTCGATACTACACGGAACGAATTAACCGTGTTATACAAAAAACGCCTATAAATTTATTTTGCGCGAAGTTTTTATGACATTTAAAATTCTTTTAATGGTATTGATTTCTAGAAATTTATTCTTAGCCACCAACTAAGGGCTGATCCATGCTCCTGGTGTTGATGGAGATAATTGCAGTTTTGGTGTCATAAGTGTCTTTTTGGACATAAATAGGGGGGGGGGGGTGAGGAGCAAATAATTTTTAATTATGTTTAAATTAGTTTAATGGGGACATTATTGGTTTATTTCTGCACAAGTTTTCATAATTTTTAGGTTAAAAGTGAGTTTGGAAACTGCATGTTTCGTATTGTTTAATTTCTTTTGGCATGAAACTTATTTGTGACTTAATTCATGTTAGAAAAAAACTAGTTTCACCCTCTGTTTTCGATAAGAAAAAACTTTGTTTGGTAAATCCACTTATTGTAAATACATTGTTAGACATGCTGCTAATATTTCTATCCAAAAGTCTTAAAAATTGTGACTTTATGCCTTTTGGAAACATGATCTTCAAATCAGGGTTTGTACGGGTCATGGAAATCCTGGAAAGTCATGGAAATTTTTTTTTTTTTACAAATTTCAGACCTGGAAAAGTCATGGAAAATTAATATTTTCGTTAAAAGTCATGGAAATTTATTTAAAGTCATGGGAAAATGTCTTGGACAGTAGTAAAGAACAGTAGAGAATTAAAATTTAGAATGATTTAACCGTATTGCATGTAAATGCTGATAATACTCGAAAATTGAACGATCTCAAAAACAAATCTGAGTTTAGGAATCCTATTGCATCTGCTTCTGTAACACTTGCCCGCCTTTTTTTATAATGTGATTTTAATGCTGGAACATTCCTAATTTTGAATTCACCATTATTTTTAGAACTTCTTTTATGTTATATTCTGTAGTAGTGGCCTTAGCGTGTTCTTGATTTTACCACGCCCACTAAACAAGTGTAATTTTATTGCATCTGAGTTTATTTCAACCACTTGTAATTGTCAGAGTTTATCTTAATTTGTGAAAGCTTTAGAAAATGAAGTCTTTAGTCAGGCGATAGAACATACAAATAGGGGAATTCTAATAGTCAAACAGTAGTGCCCAACGTGCAGCTCGCAAAATTGATCCATGTGGCCAGCTGTGATATCGCTGGTTCAGAAAAATGAATTTTCTGACTAACATGACTTTACTTTAATGAATGAAAATAATGTCATGTTACATGGATGATTAGAAGCACTGTTGACACCAAATGGCAATATTTTAAGTAAATTTGCGATCGGAAACTTCGTAATAACTCATTCAACTTTTGTCCGATTCACAGGGTTCGTACGGGTCATGGAAATCCTGGAAAGTCATGGAAAAAAAATTAGCAAATTTCAGACCTGGAAAAGTCATGGAAAATTGAAATTTTCATTCAAAGTCATGGAAATTTATTTAGAGTCATGGAAAAATGTCCTGGGCAAAGATAAGTTAACAGTGCTTAAAAAGCGTCAGTCATGTTGAGTGATTTAACAGTATTGCACATAAGAGCTATTAAAACTGAAAAATGGAACGATCCCCCAAAAAATCTGAATTTTTAAATCTTATTGCATCCACTTCTGTAGCAGCCACACTTCTTTTTTTGCAATGCGATTTTACTGCTTGGACATCACTCATTTTGAAGTTACCATTATTTTCAACATTTTTTCTATTTTATATTCTGTATTAGCGTTGCACGTTCTTGATTTTTTCCACACGTACTCTAAAAACGCAATTAAATTGCATCCAAGTTCGTTTCCATAACTTGTATAAAATTTATTTTAAAATTTATCTTAATTTGTTGAAGGTTTAAAAAAATAAAGACATGAGTCAGGTGTTAGAGTACAGAAATAGGGAATTCTAATACCCTAAAACAGTAGTGCCCAACATATGGCTCGCAAAACTGATCCATGCTACCCACTGCTATGTTCAATGTCAAGAATCAAACACTATGTTCCGGAATTTCTGAACCTATTAATTTTTATGCATTTGAAAATGTCCAAATAAGTAAACAAGTAGATTTGAATCAGATTATTCTCTACTGAATGTGTTTTTTAAATAAATATCTGGTTTAGAAACATGAATTTAGTAAAGAATGTTTCTTTACTTTGAAGAGCCAAAGTGCTGTCAAGTTATTCGGTTGATTAAATGCACTGTTGACACTAAAGCCTTTTAAAGCAAATTTATTGAAGTTTAGTAATACCTTATTCAACCTTTGTCCCATTCATTATCATTCTGCCTGTTTATAAAAAAAAATACATATCAAAAAACTACACATTTAAGCATCATTATATTTGATTCACTATTTTTACTTTACTTAAATTTATATGAAGAAGACATATACGAAGTTTAGTTTTTTAGGTGTACACTGATTGTTTTTCAATTATTAAATGCTTGGATGAGATAGTGGCATTAATGTGGAAGTTTTGCTAATGCTCACTTTCAAAAAATGGCAAGCTGGATATTAAATAGTACTATTCTCTTCATGTAACAAGGTCATGGAATTTTTTCATTCAAATAGAGTATGAACCCTGGATTCATTACTATTTTGCCCTATTTATTAAATAATTATTAGGCATTTAAACATCAGTACATTGCATTCACTATATTTTTATGTAACTTAAGTTTTATATGATAAAGACAAATAAGAATAGTTTACTAGTTTCTGCAGTGTGTACTGATATTTTTTTAGTCAAGTAAGTGCTTTGATGTGGTAGTGGCATTCATGTAAACGTTTTGCTAACTCCCACTTACAAAAATTGACAGGTTTGACATTAAGTAGTACCATTCTCTTCATTTAATGAGGTCATGAAAATTTTTATGAAGTCATGAAAAAGTCATGGAATTTTTTCATCCGAATTGAGTATGAACCCTGTCAAATATGGTTAGTGTCATTTACATAGCAATAATTGGTTGCAAATAACAGTTCTGTCCGATGTAGCCGATTACTTGACTTCACTTCTTTTCTCGATCTCCACTTTCATCTAATGACATCACTTTTTTTGTTGCAAAAATTGTTTGTCGATAGTTTCTTGAATTTTCTAGAAAACAATTTCTTATCATTATTTTTCTATACGTTTGGGGCTCCTAAAATGATGAGGAATATAAGAGGTCATTTATCTAAAATACAGTCGACGCTCGATATAACGACCATCTCCGTCCCAGAGAAAAAGGTCTTTATAACGAGTGGTCGTTATAAGAGGTATAAATTTAAAAAATGTACACCGTCATCATGCATGCCCAAGTAAATGCCCAAATGTTTTTTATCACAGGAATTTTTAGAAAAGTCGTGTGTAAAATATTATGACAGAATATTAAACAAGTTTTAAAGTAGAAAATATAGGGAGGAAAATGTTACACACTTTCAGATCTACTACTACTACTTCTACCACAACAATTTCTGAAGATAAAACCAGAAACAGAGGTCTGCCTTTTTAACAGACGTGATTTTTGCAAATCATTATTTTCCATTTCAGACATAGGTGATAAATTGTTTTTTTTTTTTTTTGCTTTTCAAAGAAACATTTGAAAGTCCCTCGAGAACCGCAAATCTTAAAAACCGCTAGATTCAAATACCAAACTAGCAACACATCTGTCAACTCCCTTTTCTTAGGAATCTGGAAATTTCTCGATTTTTCCTCCCATTATTTTTTCTGTGCTAGCTGTGGTGAATGGTAATCTCCCCCCCCCACCCCCTCTTAAAGTTGGATTTGACATTGAAAACTTCAGGCAGATGTCCGTAAACAATAATCAATGTCATTTTAAGCTACAAATTTGTTTTATTGGAAAGAACACAAGAAGTAGCGCCCGCTGATTCGGTCGCTGTATTGGATTAGACGATACAGAACGGTCGTTATAACGAAAGCAAATTAACATAGAGTTCATAAGAACAAAGTTGGGACTTCTACCACTGGTCGTTATAATGGGACGGTCTTTATAATGTGTGGTCGTTATAATGAGCGTCGACTGTACCAAACGTTTTCTGATTTTCGAAAACAATTCATACTTTTAATTGCATGAAAATGTTTGGCGTCTACCATTTTTACCTTTTCACTATGCACAACTATGTGCCTAACATGACAGCTTTTCCAGTACTAAACTCTGATTTTCAGCAAGCTATGTTTCTGCTGATTTTGCTTTGGAAAGGGTCCTTATAGTGAGAAGCTACTGCTGTGTTAATAGAATGAGGACAAATTAACAAGCATTTTTATATGCTTTAGAAATATTCTGTATCATTTATTTTGTTTTTATCATTTATTTTTTTACTTATTTATTTTAGTTATACAGTCGGACCTCCATATATATCGAAGTAGCAAATTGCCGGGAAAAAATTATATATATATTAATTTCGATTTATAGAAACAATCTTATTATATCGTACAAATCTCCTAAAATACTGAAATTAAAGCTAATTTTCTTGTATGAAACCTAATTTCTTATTTATACGAGCATCGGATTAAACGAAAGTTAAGAATTAAAAAATTAGCAGAAATGACATTTTTGTGCCTTCATACAACTTCATTCTTCGGCAATTCAACTTGATCCGCAGCATGAGGGTGTTTTCGTTTTGACAATGTAATCGAGAGAAAAGTAAAAAATCAGTCTACTTAACTTGAATGATTTTTACTGCAGCTAAAAAGACTAGGAATGATAATCAACAGGCAATAGAGATAACTTGAAACTTATTTTACAGTGTTACTGGTTACAACTTAGATTTGAAATAAACTTGGGGGAATTTAGGAACTCCAGAACGGAACAACGACCTATCTACACACCCCTGAACCCCAGATTTCTTATGAGTTTCTTAGCAACCTGTAGTGAACATAATTTTCTCCCCTAACCTTCATTTTTCATGAGACAAACAGTCTAAAGTGGGAAAAAAAAATCTACGAATGTCTCGAAATTTTTTTTCGATATATAGAGATTTTTTCGATATATAGAAACAATATTTCTATGTAATGAACATAGAAATTTGCTGGAATTTCGATATATAGAAAATTTCGATATGTGGAAGTTCGATATATGGAGGTTCGACTGTATTTATTCATTCAGACTCTTCATACATATTATAATCTCTTGCCTGTGATGAGAAAAAGATCATAGCAGTTTAAAATATTTTTGCCTTTAAAGCATAATTTGCCTGGGAGCAAACTATGCAAACTACAGCACTTTTTTGAAAAGTGACACAAAACTCTTCAATATAATTTTTTCACATAGCAAAATGAACTTGAAATTAGTATTTTTGCTGAATAAATCTTTAAAAGCTGTCTGCTTAACCTCTGAATCAGGGTTGGGTTTTGGACTGTCCAAAACTGGTTTAGGACAGGACAAGTGGTTTTTACCGTCCAAAACTCCACAAGTGTCCGAAACTGTCTTAAACTGTGGTAAAGTTAAAGGGGTGTAATCTAATCAATTCGTATTCACTGCAATATTCATGATGCATACATAAAGATATTAATGAGGTTTAATTAATGAGTATTTGATAATATTTTTCTTCAAAATGTTTATTTAAAAACATTTTACTTTTAAAAAAATTGGCAATAACTACTACATAAAAACTTCTTTATTTAACAGTTGGTAGAGTTATGAAAGGAAATTTACAACACTACCAAGACGACTCATTTCAGTTCCATTCATAACGCATAGGAATGTTATTAAATGTACAATATTTAGGTGCGAAAAAAAAAAGCTAAATTTTTTGAATGGTTTTTGCAAATAAGTTTTACATGATGTTTTAACAAAAATTATTTTTTAAATCTTAGATTAAAGAACAAGAAATTGATGATTAAACACTTATATTATAAAACTTGAACTATTCTTTTTATAGTTCATATTTTAAATATAATACATTCTGTAACTACAAGAAATTGTAATTTATTGCATTTAAGTCAGTTATAGCACCATATTTTGAACACTTTCTTTTGCACACATGCATAAATGTCGAAAAATTTGGTTTATGTGAAAAAAAAACTGCATACAAATTGAAATTTTTAATGAAGAATTTAATTTCTACTCAACTAGATTAAAATCAGCTGCATAAATAAGTTGCATATATATTTATACCTGAATGTTCACATTGAATAAATATATTAAATAGTCAATGAAATAATTTTGACACTTTTTGTTCTGTTTTTGATAATTTCTCACAAAAAATAGTTTTGGACATTTTCGGACGCTAGGATTTCGAACAGGATGGTAAAAACCTTGCCAACCCTGCTTTCATTTGTACACATGCATAAACATAGTGAAATTTTGTTACTATTATTAAAAATAAATAAACTTATGCATGCAAATTAAAATTTTTATCAAGAATTCAACTTCTATGCAACTAGATTAAAATCAGCTGCATAAGTAAGTTGAATGTTCTGATTGAATAAATGTTCAATATAAAACATTTACTTTCATACGTTTTATTCTGTTTTTTGATGTTTTCTCACACAATACTATTTTTCTAAAAATATAGTTTTTGACACTTTCGGACAGTTTTGGACAGGACAGTAAAAACCAGGGTTTTTACCATGGTTTTTACCATAGTGTCCAAAACCTTGCCAACCCTGCCCCAATGCAATCTGAAATAATATTCTATGGTGTTGAATTTATTCAAAATCAAGAATAGCTCAGTTAAGCTCTAGTCAGGAGACTTTATGCTTTAAAAATTATATTACACTCAGATTGTTTAGTAATTTATTTACAGTCAAGGCTTGATATTTCAAAAGAAAATTTTTTTTTTCTCTGCATTTTCTGTAAAAACTCCTATGAGTTTTCCATAGTTAACTTGAAATTTATTTTTCAACACCTTCAATGTGTCAAAATTTTTGCACACAGGCAAGTTTTAATTACCGTTTTTCCTTAGCAATTTTTTTTCCGTAAAACCAGTTCCGTAGATCCAAATAAATCGTTAATCATTATGCAAAGGTAAATGCATTGTATTTATTAATATATCCTATATGATGTGTAATTGTGAGAGTTACTAGTGTAGTTTTTTCAAAACCTTGATAACTAAAAAACTCGATATCTCAAATCATTTCCCCTTCTCTAGAGATATGAGATACAGAGGTTGTACTGTATTTTTAAAAAATATTAGGCATATTGTTATGGTCTCATTATTAAACCTTAATTCCTTGTTTCAAAATCCATCCATGTAAAGAGGGCTTCCCCTCCTCATCTCATGATCCTTCCAGATCATGCAACATCATTTGTAATTGATATTCTAAGAGGTTCAGCAGTGATTGCATACTGGTTATGCACCACATTTCTGATATTTTGTCTTTTAAAACTTTTGTGTGCACTTGTCTCTTTGTGTGTCAGGGTGCCTCTAAGTAAAAGCAGGGTTCGTACGGGTCATGGAAATCCTGGAAAGTCATGGAAAAAAAATAAGTGAATTTCAGACCTGGAAAAGTCATGGAAAATTCAAATTTCCATTAAAAGTCATGGAAATTTATTTCAAGTCATGGAAAAATATCCTGGACAGAGATAAAATAACATTAACTAATAGAGCATTACTAATATTGAGTGATAGCAAAAAAGAGTTATTAAAAGTGGAAAATTTGAACTATCCCAAAATCAAATCTGAATTTTGAAAAATCATTGTATTCACTTCTGTTGCAGCCGCTTGAGTTTTTTGGGATGTGATTTTACTGCTTGGGCATCACTCTCATTTTGAATTAACTATTATTTTCAACACTGCTTATGTTTTATATTATGTAGTAGCGAACTTGCACGTTCTTGGTTTTGTCACGCCCGCTCAAAAAAGCAATCCAATTGCATCCGAGTTCGATTCCAGTACTCGTAAAATCTTTGTTATTAAATTTATCAGAGTTTATCTTAATTTGTTGAAGGTTCTATAAAGTAAAGATCTTTAGTCAGGTGATAGAATACAGAAAAAGGGGAATTCTAATACTCTAAAGTAGTACTACAGTAGTGCCCAACATACGGCCCACAAAACTAATCCATGCGACCCACTGCTACGTTCAATGTCAAGAATCGAACATGTTCTGGAATTTCTGAATCAATTAATTTATATGAATTTAAAAATGTGAAAATAAGTAAACAAATCATGTACTTTTGAATCAGATGATTGATTCATTACTGAATGGTTTTTTCAAAAAATATCTGGTTTAGAAACATAAATAACTAAACTATGGGGCTTTACTTTAAAGAACCAAAATACTGTCAAGTTATGTGGATGATTAAATGCGCTGTTGGACACTGAAAGGCAACTTTTGAAGCACATTTATTGAAACTTAATGATGACTCATTCAACCTTTGTCTCATTCATTATCATTCTGCTTGTTTATATATATTAAAAAAAAAAAAAATAGACATTTAAGCATCCTAATTTTAGTTTCACTGCATTATTACTTTACTTAAATTTAAGTGATGAAGACAAATAAGAATAGTTTAGTTTTTTAAGTGTACACTTATATTTTTTCCATTACGAGTAAGTGCTTCAATGAGGCTGTGGCATTCCTGTAGGCGTTTTGCTAAAGCTCATTTCCAAAACTTTGCAAGTTTGAGATTAAGTAGTGTTATTCTCTTCGTAAACAAGGTCATGAAAATTTTTATTGAAGTCATGAAAAAGTCTTGGAAAAGTCATGGAATTTTTTTCATCCAAATAGAGTATGAACCCTGGTGTGTGCACTTTTTGAAGAATTAATTGTTGTTTATGAGAGCAATAAAAGGAAACTATAACAACTTTTGATTCATAAGTTGTTCAATTTGTTTTTAAGTTTCAAACCACTGGTCTGAAAATTTGATTGCTTGAGGTCTGAGCAAAAATGGAGACTGTTTTGCTTAATTGAAGTGCACTAAGCTCGCATGCATGCATACATACAAATTAATATAAAAGGTCAGATCCTGTTTTAGCAAAGACTTTGGTAATCCCCAACATCCCTAAATCAGATTATATAGGAACAAAGTCAACATTCGTGACATCCGTATCATGAAATTTCATTCCAGCAGAAAATGACTTGTGTGGTCTTTCAGAACTCGTTAAAACAGGATTTGACTGTATAAGTTACAGCACGCCAATGATTTAAGGAATTTTTTCCTGAATCTACAATTTGTCCTATCCTTTTTCCTTATAAAAAAAAATACCATAAAATCCCGAAAGTACCCCCCCCCCCTATTATCAAAACCAAACTTGTTAATTTCAAAGGGGGGGGGCAGGGGCGTAGCTAAGGGGGGGGGGTTGGGGACAGACAACCCCCCCCCCCCCCCCGAAAAGTTAGTCTCAAAAAAAAAGAGAAAAAGAAGAGAGAAGAGAAAGAAAAAAAAAGAAGAAAAGGGAAAAATTCCAAGCGATTATACTTATATATATATATATTATATGTATATATATATATATATATATTATATTATATGTATATATATATATATATATATATATATATATATAAATATGTATATATATGTATATATATATATATATATATATGTATATATATATATATATTATATTATATGTATATATATATATATATATATATATATATATATAAATATGTATATATATGTATATATATATATATATATATATGTATATATATGTATATATATATATATATATATATAAGAAGTAACCCCCCCCGAAAGTCGGGTCTAGCTACGCCACTGGGGGGGGGGTATAATCGAGATTTTTTTTGAAAAATGAGCCAAAATAATTGTTTTTAGTAGTATTAATTTTTGAGTACAGAAAAAAAATAAGTAAATAAGAGTTAATATTAATGAACTGTAAGAAATTAACTAATAAAAACCTGTCATAATTTTCTAGTAGTAATAAATTGCATGTAGGCGCCATTTTTTTGAAAGAAAGGATTTTGCACCTTAGTTGGCGAAATCCCTATAATTTATCGCTTGAAAATTCATGTACTGAGTGTAATAAGGTTACAGTAAAAGAAGCAAAATCTTGATGTTCTTGTTTCAGAACAGAAGCAAAAATCACAATCGCGGCCACGAATTCGTTACGAAGATCGTAATTTCGAAAACTGAGCTTTGCAAAGTTCGCGAACCCAAACAGAGACAAATCTTTTATTTGATATTGTGAAATATGCATTTCTGATGATCGTTAACTCGTTCAATTACTTTATTTCTCCTTTAAAAGAGGTTATTTTCAAGTTTCGCGCTACTTTTTAAGCAACGCATTTCCAAAATGGCGCCACGTTTTCAAAATGGAGTCGTTTTGAAAATTGTTCATTTTCACAAGACAGAACAAAAATGCTCCTTCTAAAATAAATAAAAAGCAGTAGAGTCATATAAATTTCTGCTGTAATACTATGAACAAAAAAAAAAAAATAAATAAAAAAACAGGCGCCCTTGCATCAAAAGGAGTCTAGACATTTTTGAAGGAATAAACTGTGGAGAGCATTTTTTTTCTTTTTTGTTCTAATCATTTTCTGTTTTCTTTTCTTTTTTTTAGTAAAGAAAACCTGCATATGGGGACGGGGAGGGAGAGAATTAAACCTCTGTAAATACTTTTCAAGTAAAGCAAAAAATGTTATGCTTTTTTATTTTCTTTGGAAAAAGTGGAAAATGAAGATGATCGGAATTTTTTTCCGGTGAAAAAGGGGGGGGGGGGATATATTCAGGATTTTGAAATAATTTCACTTTCCACAAAAAAGGGGGGTGGCTATAATCGACAGGGGGGTTACTTTCGGGATTTTACGGTAGGGTAGTCATTTCTTTTTTCTAACTTTGTGGAATACGTTCACCGAACATCATTAAAACACTAATAAAATGTAATTGACATCAGTATGACAGTGTTTCCAGCATGGCAAATACTTTAACCCATGTCATTCTTATTACAGCATACGCACGGCCAGCAATTCTCAAGTCAGCAAGTTGACCGGCTCTGAGAAGATCCTGGTGCAAGATGGAGATTCCGGTGAGTGCAACCCCCTCCCCCCCCATTTGATTGTCATGGTGCAAATATTCACATATAATTCATTGGTGCCACTTTTTGGTACTGAGGATCCATCTTTAAATAAAATCAACCGGTTTTCTATCCATCAATTAAAAATGAATTTTTCTTAATAAAAGTACCAAAATTTAGTGATGTCCACCAGTAAAATACAGTAGAAGACTGTTATAACGCACACCTCGGGACCAGAGCTTTTGCGTTATACAGGTTTTTGCGTTACATAGACATTTCACAAATTTTGAAACTAATATTCAGAATATATCTATATATAAGCATTTCAGAAGGAGTTTTATCTGCAATGAGTATCAAAGCACCAATATTACAATTAGTTATTCACAAATAAATATGTTTCACAATCAAAATCCTGCATCTTCATGGTTTGCATAACAGCTGCATTTTCAAGAGCCATCTGATATTTTCTGTTGACTATGAGTACTCATTTTCAATTTATAAGCTTTGAAATAAGATGGAAAGATGAAAAACTATTTCAAAATGTGATTTGCCTTACAATTTTAGTGCTTGCAAAGCAGAACAGAGGGATTTTTTAAACTTCAAAACATATTGTTTACTTCTGAAAAGTGGTGCGTTTTATAGAGAATTGCGTTATATAGGTCGGCGTTATAACGGTCTTTTACTGTAATTCTATTTTGCAGGCATGCCAACTCAGTGAATCTCTGGTCTCCTCTCTTGAGAAATTTCTTCTGCTGTTTAAGCCTTTCAAAAGAAAAAAAAAAGAATAATGATGATTAAAATTGGTTCATCCTTTTAAGAGCTATGGCAGGGGTAGGAGTTATCCTAATTTTTCTAAAATTCCTTTTTACTTCCTTTTACAAAAAAAGGAAGTATTGTATTCGCGAAAAAATTTTCACACAAAAATTGGCCTTCATTTCCAGTTTGCTCATCCCCGAATAAATGTTGAGTTTATTTTCTACCCGAACACAGGTGGATATATGCCTGAGAACGTACAGACACCCGAAATATCCATTTTGACGATCCCCGAGTTAATTACAACGAGTTTTCTCATGGTGTCTGTATGTGTGTATGTATCTCGCATAACTCAAAAACGGTATGTCCCAGAAAGTTGAAATCTGGTACAAAGACTCCTAGTGGGGCCTAGTTGTGCACCTTCCCTTTTGGTTGCATTCAGATGTTCCTAAGGGGGTCTTTTGCCCCTTTTCGGGGGGAAATCATTGTTAATTTCGATGTAAACTCAAGTGGTGTTATAATTTGGCGGACACTTGGCGATATATTGCCAGTCTTTTGGTCGCCAAGTTTTCTCTCCAATTTGGCTCCACATTTGGCGATGGTTTTGTTTTAAATCTGGTTTCAGTTTGTCCACTGTTGGTGATATTTAGAGAGTAAACTATTGAATCACATTAAAACTGCCAATAATGAGAAAATGACATTAAATTGGAGTAAAAGGAAGTCATGTGATGCACACATCAGCTCGTTTTGTCGCCAACTTGGCGACACATTTGGCGATTTTTTTAAAAATTTTTATTTATTTATTTATTTGTTTTAAATTCTGGTTTCAATTTGGCCACTGTTGGTGATATTTAGTGAGTAAACTATTGAATCATATTAAAACTGCCAATAATGAGAAAATGACATTAAATTGGAGTAAAAGGAAGTCATGTGATGCACACATCAGCTGGTTTTTTTTAAGTGTCCTGAAATTTGTAATAATTTGAACTTTGTCCTAAAAATTCTAAAATGTCCAGTATTTTACCCTGGAATTGCAGAAAAAGAGAAAGTTCCATTGAAGTTTATTGAAACTTCTTTTACTAGCTTTGTTCACTTACTTTTTGAATCTCTAAGTTTTTATTGAAATGCATTTGGTATTTGTTTGTATTAAAAATCATTTGTGAAGAACTGCAAGTGGTATACTATAACTTTAGTGGATGTGTCACCACAAACTGAGCTTATGAAATGGACGAAAATTGGAATTTTCTGTTTGTAGCAGTCAGGGTTGGCAAAAACCCGGGTTTTTTTAAAAAAGCCCATGGACCCAGGGTTTTTTGGGTTTTTTTAAATAAAACCCAAAAAAACCCAACTAAAGCTGGGTTTTTAAAAGAAATGTGGGTTTTTGTCTTTTTTTAGGGAAAATGTGGAGTACTAGTAGTATATTGTAGCGTAAGTATATGGACAAAGCGCAAAAATTGTCTTGGGGTAAAAAAAGCTGGAAAACGAGTTAAAATTCAGCGTTATCTGAAGAAAAGTATAAAAGACGACAGAACCGAAGAATGGTGAAGTTTCAGATTTTTTTAGTTTTCATGATTACCAACAGTTAAGGCAAAGTTACTTCTGGAGTGATAAAATCTATTGTTCGTTTTTAATTACTTTTTTTTTTTTTGCATTTTACTTTATTGTATTTCAATTTGTTATGCAAAACTACTGTAGAACCTCAAGTAGTTTAAATCCCTATTTACTGAATTCCAGCTTAATCAAAACATTTCTTTGAACTTTATGTTGCCTGTTTTTCTATTTCTGTGTACAGAGTAAGAAATATTAAACTTTTTTTGTAAAATAATGAAAATATTGTACCTGTTCTGTTTTCTGTCGACCGTTTGAAAAATCTGTTTATTTCTAAAAAAATTACCTTGTGTTTATTCGAGATTTGTGACGTGTTGGTTTGCAGAAAATAATTCACATGAAAGCCTTTTAACTGGATTAGTTTCCTCCATACAATCTACAAATATTGAGAAAATCAGACGTGACTGGACTTAGTCAAGATAATTTGAGTTATTTATTGACCAGTTAAGGAAAAAAGTTAAATACATTTATTTAAAATCTTTGAAGTATATTTTTAATGCCATTAAGAGTTAAGAAATACTATTAAAGTTCAAAATTCATTTTTTATGTTCACTGTCTGTGATAAAGAACAAATAAAAAAGAAGTTTAAATTGTGAAAGTATTTAAATTAATTAATTTTTTTAAAAACTTCTCAGAAAATTTTAAAAAACCCAAAAGTGGGCTAAATAATGGGTTTTTTTAAATGGGTTTTTTCAAAAAAACCCATTGGGTCCAACCCAATTGGGTCCAATTCGGCCAACCCTGGTAGCAGTTCACAATTGACTCTTAAACTGCCTTGCTATAATTAGTAGTATCCACTTTATCCAAGGCTTAACCTTTTTAATGAAAACAGTAAGTTATTAAAATAAATAATATGGTATGGAGAAAAGTATGGCACATTAGACCTGTTAATGGCATTGTATGTGTACTTTAAAATGGAAAAGGAAGTTTAAAAATTAATATTGTTTCTATTGTGAACTCTTGTAAAAAGAATTTAAATATGTACCATAATTTTTTTTAAAAAAATATTGTTTCGTAATAAGATATTTGTACATAGTTGCAATTAGTTTCCTTTATTCCTATTTTCATAAGATGGAAAGACATGTGCCACACATGAAGATAAAAGTCTTGCATTATGAAGTATGAATTCTTGAGTGTGAATATTAAGACTGACAACCACTAGCTTTGAACTGTAGCTGTGCCCTCTCTTCAAATATTTGTGTATATTTAGGGCTCAACATTTGCTTAAAATCAGCCACTTGCTTGCTTCGATTAACTCAAATTCCTTTTTCTTTTTTAAACGTAGATATATTTGTAAACATTTTGAAGAAAAAAAAAATAAATAAAAATGCATCTAAATAAAAAAAAAAGTTAAAGAAGTAATGGTAATTAAAATTAAAAATGCATAATTTTTTTCAAGCAGACGATTTATGAGATGTGTAGTGCCCCGTCCCACAGCAAAATTTTTGAGCAAGTACGCTGAATTGAACAAAAGATTTTCTTTTTCAGTATTTATGTATTTGTTGATTTTAAGCACCAGTATACATATCTGTGTACATTTTGCAATTTAAATGTAAACTTCCAACTTTCTGTTAATGATTTTTTTTTTTTTTTTTTTTTTTTTTTTTTTGAGAGGGTGCAGTCTGTAGCAACGTTGATGAAGCGAAGCGTCTATTCAAAATGATGGTGTCTATTTTTGTGGGCATTTAATATTTATTGTCCTTAAAATGTTCTAAAATTTTGTCTCAGTTGTGTCCTAATTTTTAAAAATTCCCACTCTGACTCCTGCTATGGTGCCACCAGGGTTTGCCGATATATATCAAGATAGATAGCACGATATATATCCGATATTTATTTTGAAAATATCATGATGTTTTTGATATTTATTCTTTCAACTACGGTATTTCCAATATAAAAATTTTATTAATCATAGTAATAATTTTCATTTATTACTGAAATAACCGAAAACTTATACACTATGTTTTTATGGTGTATTAATACAGCAAATATAGTCTTTCTTTTTTATTTTATATTTATTTTATTATTAGCAATGTAATAATTTTAAATCATATTAAGAGTGCTTAGTTAAATATTAAACATTGGTCAGAAAAAAAAAGAAAATCTCTAATTGCAAATTTTTTATTTCTAAATCATATAACTGAGTTAAAGTAGCTAACAGCAGAAAAATAAGTTATATGTTAACAGCAGAAAAATAAGTTATATAAGTTATATATATAAATCAAAACAGCTAATGCTAGGCAATTCCATTAAAATTGATAGAAATATAAAATGAAATTTTAGATATAAATAATGAAAGAACCCTTAATCTTAAGTCTACATATTGTAATAATAATATAAGAAAAATAAAGAGTAATTTGAGGATGCATTTACTATTTTGAAGACTTTAGTTTTGAAAATATCAAATATTTTCGAACCCTGGGTGCTACACACACACACACACATCAAACTTACACTACTTTTAATTCCCTTTACAAAAAAGGAAGTATTGTATTCGCCAAAAAATTTTCACTCAAAAATCAGCCTTTATTTCCATTTTGCTCACCCCCGAATGAATGTTGAGTTTTTTTTTCAACCCGACCACTCGTGGATAGATGCCTAGGAACGGACAGACACCCGAAATATCCATTTTGACGATCCCCAAGTTAATTACGATGAGTTTTCTCATGACGTCTGTATATACGTATGTATGTGTGTATGTGTGTATGTATGTCATATAACTCAAGAACGGAATGTCCTAGAAAGTTGAACTTTGATACTTAGACTCCTAGTGGGGTCTAGTTGTGCACCTCCCTTTTTGGTTGCATTCCGATGCTCCATAGGGGGTCTTTTGCCTCTTTTTTGGGGGAAATCGTTGTTGATTTCGATGTAAACTCAAGTGGTGTTATAATTTGTTGGACACTTGGCAATATATAGTTTTGTCCCCAACTTGGCAAAAAATTTGGCGATTTTTATTTTTGTATTTTTTTTTTAAATCTGGTTTCAATTTGGCCACTGTTGGTGATACTTAGAGAGTAAACTATTGAATCACATTAAAACTGCCAATAATGGGGAAATGACATTAAATTGGAGTAAAAGGAAGTCATGTGATGCACACATCAGCTCGTTTTGTCGCCAACTTGGCGACACATTTGGCGATTTTTTTTTTTTTTATTTATTTATTTATTTATTTATTTTAAACATCTGATTTCAATTTGGCCACTGTTGGTGATATTTAGAGAGTAAACTATTAAATCACATCACAACTGCCAATAATGGGAAAAAGACATTAAATTGGAGTAAAAGGAAGTCATGTGATGCACACATCGGCTCGTTTTCATTTTTGCATAAGGGGTTAAAAATAGAACACTTTTATTAAAAGTAGTTGCTATTTCTCTCCCCCAGATCTGGCGAAAGGAGATGCGGAAAGCGGCAAGGCCTACGACAATGAAGATTCGGAAGTGGTGTACAGCTGGTCCTTCTTCCACTTCATGTTTGCCCTGGCATCTCTCTATGTCATGATGACACTCACCAACTGGTACGAGTAAGTATGCCTCCCTAATCCTTTCGAATCGTGGACTCTGGACAATGGGTATCAACATAGCTGCCGACTCCATAGACTAATAATAGGAATAGACCGAGCTATGGCAACCCTTTTGCTGCTCATAAACCAAACCATGTGACTGGTGGATATCCTAGCAACAGCGGGCGTTCATCGTAGCAGACGATCAACGCCCAAGAGAAGTAAAATAAGCAGGGGTGATTGTGTTCCGGTATTTTACCAAATTTCCGGTATTTTCGGACGTATTTCCGGTATTTTCATGTCTGAAAATACCGGAATTATGTTTTTTTTTTTGTTATGCTTTTATCTCCCTACCTCCGCAATTTATTTTAAATTATATAATACTCACCAAATATACCTGCAAGAGCCTTAAGATGGACAACTATCCCTTAAGATGGGCAAATGTCAAGATAATTTGTATAACACCAGCTCAAAAGTAACCTTGTAATCCATTAAAAATTTAACCAAATGTACACACACTATTTTGACTCAGAGCTATTTAATACTATGGCAAAGGTGCACTTAAGTAATAAGGGTCAAAGATCCCCCCCCCCCCCCCCCCGTCTCACTTTGAAACTTTCAGGTATTTTTTGATGAACTCACAATCACTCCTGAAAATGAGTAGAATTGATGGAACACGGAAGAATGATCTTTTATGGAGTCCGATTTGTAAATTTGTTATTCCAAGTTGTAAATATTTTGTTAATATAGTGAGTTTTTCGTTTAGATAGTATTGTGCATTTTCTTTATTCAATTTTAATAACTCTCTGAGCAATAAAAGATGCAAGCGCCTGAAAGGAATCGGCAAATGGTAAGAAATTTACCTACAATTTCAATTTAAGATACCGATGAGTACATTTTTGCGTTAACGCAAAACGTTTACGCCATTTCGTTCACGCCAACACTGACAGCTCCAAATGAAATAAAAGTTACCGAAAACTGATCAAAAACTAATTACTAATGTCAAAATAATGCATAACTAAAAGAAAAACAGTTCAATCTCTGCACCTGGAAGTTTTTTTTTAAGGAAAACACATTGTCGTAAAATACATGTCGAGTGCCAAACTGTAGATAATGCTGCCTTCTAGCAACCATGCTGCCAAAGTGTTCGCCAAGCCTCCCACCAGTCACATGATGTATCCATGAACCAATTTTTTCATCAGCAAGTCTGGAAAGCTCGGTCTACTCTTATTATTAGTCTATGTGCCTCCCTAATCCTTTCGAATCGTGGACTCTGGATAATGGTGTGTCGGGGTATTAAGAGTCGATTGCATAGCTACCGACTCTCCCGATTCGTTCGCCGACTCCTGGATTTTGATGCCACCTCAGAGTTCGTATGTTCCTTCAAAACTCCTCCAATACTCCTTCATTTTGGAAATTTTTTTGAAGGGCCCCTCAAACTCCTTCATTTTGGTTTTAACTCCTTCAAAACTCCTTCTTTTTTAGTTCAAGGCTACATAATCTTCCTTTATGACTGTAACTTAAATTACTTTGATCGACAACTAACGTCATCACAAAGGCGATTTTTAATGTAGTAATTTCTTGCATTTATTTTTTCAGAAAGATGTGATTTATAAATTGATCATAGTTAAGTTATAAAAGTTGAAGGTTGAAAATTTTATTAGAAGACTAAGACATTTCATAAGTGAAGTAAAACATGCTTAAATGGTGCTTGGCTATTTTTTCAAGTTTTATGATTATTATTTTTTCCTCCACCGCACTCTCAGCAGTAAAAGTCAAGTTGTCTAATTATTATTTAAATATTTAAAACTACATAAGTAAATGTACTACATTAAGTTAAAAAAAACAATTGTTTAGTTAATTGCAGTTATGATATTGTAAAAAGGGTCATCCACAAGTGATGTCATGCTTTGAGGAGGAGACGGGCTCATGAAATTGTGACAAGGGGAAGAGAGAGGGTGACAAAAAGCGACATCACACAGTTATTGTAACAATGTGTTTGTGAAAAATATGACGTGACAAGAGGAGAAGTTTGGGGTGAAGTGTGACACTTTGTGATAAAGGAGGCAGAGGGTCAAATATGCTGAAAAAAAGTGTGACATCATTTAATGGCACTCCATTAGTACTCCTTCAAAATCTCATTTTACTCCTTCAAAACTCCTCCAAAACTCCTTCATTTTATTTCTGAAATTGAGTGCCAGAACGTTGCCTCCTTATGTAATCAAAACAACAGACCCATCAACAAAAACAGTGCGATTAGAATTTCGAAAGATTGCTACAGTAAAATGATCAAATTTCAAAAATCTAAACCTTTGCCCTGACCTGGCAACGTTATGATGCTATGATTCAGGGATGAGATTTTTCCGGCTTTTGCCGGAATTCCGGCTTTTTCTGTTGGCTTTTAAAACCTTTCCTCCTTTTTTTGCCTCTTTCAAGCCTTATTTTTCTCAAAAATCGGAAAAAAATACGATTTTTTAAAATTTTCGGTTTCCAATTTCTTACTTGTTCTATTTTTTCGCCTTGAATCTTCGTCCTCCGCGATATCTGCCAAAAACGTACGTTTTGGAATCATGCCAACGACGTCAGACACTTGCTGCGCCAAAAGTTGCATGCCTCGTTTGAGATTTCAATCTTTTTGCATCCTGAAAGTATTTCAATTATTTTTATATTTGGGTGGTTTTTTACTCTTTTCTACCTTATATCCGCTTATTTTATTCATCATTTCAATCATATTTTTTTTTCTTTAATTTATTTTTGAAAAAATGCAAAACTCAATCAAAAAATGTGGCTTAGCACCCACAGTCTCGAATTTTTTTTTTTTTTAACTTGGCATGGCTGCTTTTTTTGTGTATTTAAGAAAGTAAAAAATATTTATGGTGAACCTCAAATGGTTTAGGTTTTACAACCTGTTAAAAGTTTTGAGATTTCATGATTAAATGAGGCAGCTGCAAGTTGTTCTTTTTATTCCAAAATTGTATTAGGAAGTTTTCAAAAACAAATTTTAGGTTCCAATGCAAGGAAAAAGATAACCAATCGTTTATATACATATATATTTATTTATTTTTAATTCTTACTATGAAAAGTATGTTCTACCACATAAAGAAATTTGAGATTTTTCTCTCTGTTGTAAATTTTTACTTTACAAACATCTAATTTTAAAATTTATGTTCTCATTTGTTTAACACTATAAACTCAAATGTTTTTAATGAAAAAAATGTATTTTTCTCTAAAAAATATGAAAAGTTGACACTATTGTGTGATGCAGCCAAGATTGACCTCTGGCTCCCCCAACCCTTTGTTCAAGGACTCAGGGGTTAGAAATAGTTGCCTCTTTTTAAAAATTTAGATTTATTTAGGAATAAACACTCTTGCAAAGAAATGGTACAATGCAGCAAATTGTACAAAATTATCACTTATACTTAATTAAATACGTATTACCTTTGAAACTGGTAAATTAGCCATTTTTTGTTGATTTTCTGAATATCATGGCTTTCAGGTTCTATTTTGATGCGGTTTGGATATATTCCCTTTCACGAAATTTTTTTTTGGATATCATCCCTTTTACCTAATTTTTTTGGATTTCCTCCTTTTTGCTCTCTGACCACTCTCATCTTCTGTATGATTAGATCTGCATAGCCTTCAATGCTGTTAGATTAGGGTTTGCTCCAAATATTCATAATCAAGACTTGAATAACCCAGCTTTTGGTATGTGCAGAAACTCACAGAATGTCTTGGTTGGGCACATAGCAGGTTGAGGAAACATCCTAGAAGCTTTTAGAACACCAAGGAAAATAAAACAGAAATTTGAACTAGCTTTTGAACCATTTCAAGATAATATGACGAGGCCAGAACCTGATACTCCCGTTTGTAGGATCTAATATTTAAGGGTGCCCATGGCGCTCCCACAGTAATTATGGCACCAAAAGAAAACAAAAACAAAACCTCAACATTACTAACAGGGTTGCTAGCACCTGAAAACATGGAAAACCTGGGATTGTTGGGGAAATGAAAATCACCTAAAATGGTCAGGGAAAGTCATCACCTGGAAAATGAAAATCACCTAAAATGGTAAGGGAATTGTCAGGGAAAGTCATAAATTATAGAAATTCCTGGAATTGCTTCTCAATTTTTGCATCTGATGGGTGAAACTGTTGCGTAATAATGTGAAAGTGTGGTAAATGTCGCATTCCAGATAAGCGAATTTTCCTGATAGTTGAGAGGAAGAAAATTTAAGCTCATTTTTTTAAGTACTAAATGTAAAAAGGTTATATATATATTAAAAAAATCCATACCAAAATTATAAAGCTCTGATTTATATCATTACATTTTATTTTGCTTCTTTTGAATTAAAAGAAAAATAAATAAATAAAACCATGCTTAGCTGGAAATTACTAGTATTTTCCTCAAAGTACAGTGTGGTCTCACTATTATTTTAATAGCCTTCGTTCTACTTTTTTTCTTTTCTTTTTCATGAAATGAATGCTCATAAAAATTTAAAAGTCTCAAAATTTTAGCTTTTATCGGTTAAAACTTGTTCTTTAGGAAACATGCCGGCATTGAAAGTGATTTCGCTGAAAATTGCTTATTATGTTTGAGATTTCAGTCCTTATGCATCCTTCAAACTTCTCCATTATTTCAATAGTTGGAAGTTATTTTAATTAATTCTGGATTAGAATGACTTTATTTATTTATTTATTTTTGCAAACTTTAACTGTATTGAGTGAATTAGCAATTGCATATTTTTTTGTAAAAATATTAAATTGTGAAAAAATGAGCATTTAATTTTTTAGTTCTTCATTTGCTTTCAAAGCTAAGGATTTGTAAAAAAATCTTTTTTAAATAACGTAAATTAAAGTCCAGGGCCAATCCAGGATTTTTATCTCGCTACCTATTTTTGTGAAAGTATTGCATCATTCTATTTTTGAGAAAGTTTTTTTTTTATCAGCATTGTTTTTGTGAAATTTTAGAGGCATCCTAATTTTTGTAAAAGAGAAGTAGAACAAGTGAAATTTTAGTTCGAAAAGTGTAAATGTCATCTAGTATTATTTTTAACAGATTTCGTTTTTTGGGGAGGGGAGGGGGAGCTAAAAACCTAAGAAGTATGAAAAATACCATCGTAATTTCAGCTTAATAGGCTATGTACTGTGTACAATATAGGAAATTATGAGAAAAACGGTTTCCCAAAACAGATGTTGAAAGATTGCGATAATATTGCATAAATACACTTAGGCGAGAAACAGCTAAAAATTAGTTAAAATACTACAAAAAGGTTTCTATTTAAGCGATTGTTCATATAAACCTGCTTAGAATTTTATTTTATGAGTAAATTTTGTTTTAAACAGAGAAACAAATTTTATATTTTAAAATGTGAATTTTTGTGAAATTTTCGATGTTTTTGTGAAACTACTGATTTTATTACTTGATTTTTGTGAAAGTACCAATTTCAAAACAAGATTTTTGTGAAGGTACCGAAAAAAAAAAGGGTACAAAATCACTTCCATATTGGGGTCTCTGAAGTCTATTTTAGAAGAATAGTGTATACCTTTTCATATTCTTATGCATTAAGAATATAAAATTTTGTAAATTGAACGCCATTGCAGAGAATATTTAGCATATACATATACAGTCGAACCCTACCTTGTTTAGGATGACCGCCAGAGCCCACCTCTCTGTCAGAAAAGGGTATGTATACAATTTTTTTTAAAACACATCAAATTCTTTAAGACACTTACAAACACCCCTCAAACTGCTTTAAAGCATTCCTCAACAAAACATTAAAGTTTCTTATAATTTAGAACTGTACTTTTACTGAACTTAAAAAATAAAAAAGCTGCTTCATTCAACATAAAAAAACTGTTAAGATGCACAAAATAAATGATCAATGGCAGGGAAAGACATAAAATAAAACTACATGGCACGTACATCACTTATACTTCATTGTCATGTTACCGCCTACGACTTTTAGCTGTCTGTGTGTTATTAACGTATTATCTTAAACTTTTTCGCCAGAAACTTTTCTTTCTCATCTTTAAACTTTAGATGAAAGTGTAGGTTGCCAATATGACCAAAAGGGACTATTTCTTACCTTAGGCGACTATGGCGACTTTTTTGGCAAAAAAACAGGCCATAAACGACTATTTTAAAAAAACGGCGACTTTTTGCAATAAAAAGCGACTATTTTTTCATCTTTTATGAATTTCACTGAAAAAGAAATAGGAAGAACGGTTTTGAGCCAATCAGTTGCATTCCAACACACTATGGAGATTGCATCATACAGTTTTCTGCCAATAGCATTTTGCCGCGCGGCGAGCGTGTCGATCTACTGAGGTCGAATTCAAATGCAAAATTTTCGTTTTCTGTAATAAAATTGCATTATTAGTAATGATCTCCAGTGCTTTGACTTAAGTTATCCTAATATGTACGGCAAAAAACTATAGCCGTTCTTGTTTGTTAACATTCTAGCGTTGAACACGTGCTTCGCTGAAAATTGCATGCCGTGTTCGAAATTGAAATCTTTTAGCATCCGGTTAGTGTTTGAACTATTTTAAAAGGTCTTAGATATTTTAAATTATGCAATCTTAGGGCAATTTATTTTGGTTTTTATTTCAATAATTTCTTAATTTTTTTTTAAAACTTTGCTCTTAAGTTATTAGTTACGTATTTTCGTAAAAATACGAAAATTAAAACTAGCAAACTTCCTTACTTTTAAATTTATGTCAAAAATAAATATTTTCAAAGCTACTTGAACTGAATTTTCCTGTTTTTAAGTTCACATAGAAATGAAAATATAGAGAACAAACACTCAAGCGTTGAACACGTGCTTCGCCGAAAATGTCTTGCCGCGCTCGAAATTTTAATCTTTTAGCATCCAGTCAGTGTTTTAATGTTTTTAAATGGTCTTAGATGTTTTAACTTATGCCATCTTAAAGCAATTTATTTTGATTTTTATTTCAATAATTTCTTATTTTTTTAAAGCTTTGTTCTTAAGTTGTTATTAGTTACTTATTTTCGGACAAAAACGAAATTTCAAACTAGCAAACTTGTTTATCTTCAAATTTATTCCCAAAATAAATATTTTCAAAGCTACTCTAATTTAATTTTCTTGTTTTTTTGAAGTTCACATAGAAATGAACGTAACTAAAAATTGAACTCTAGGAGAAATTCATATGAAAATGAAAATTTGACTCCTTTTAGCTTTAAACTGCTTCAAGTGATCACTAATAGCACTAAAATATAAAATATAAAAAAATGAAATGAAAATTGATTTAACAATTAACAACTCATAAATTTACTTGAATGTTCATGTATTGGTTTGCAATAATTAAGTTTAGCTTATTAGGTAATTTAAAATATGTTTTCACATGTAGAAGTCTGATAACATTACATCAGCATCTGCTAAAACAAAAAACCTGTCACTACAGGAACATAAACTGGGTCCTTGCCCTAAAAGTTAGGCTAAGAAGTAGAACTGGCCCTGCCATTATTTAAGAATTTTTTAAGATGTTTTGCTTGACGTTGTCATGGTGCCATGTTCACATGTGCCCCCCCTCCCCTATACTAGTTTGTTGTTTACTTGGCTTATTTCAGAAGCCATTTTACCTATTACATTAATTACTTTCCCTATACAGCTATTGCTTAATTATTACATTTAAATAGTAGTATGAAAAAATTGTCTCATTTTAGTTCACAGTTCTTAATTTTTAAAAACGACTAGACTTTGAAATACACAAATCAACGATCAGCATTGAAAAAAAAATCAACATTTAAATGTATTGACAATTTAAAATTTAAAATGCATGGGAAAGTGTCAATACTGTCTCCTAACTTAAATACTTTGAAGACTCATGAATATTAAGATAAATAAATACCTTTGTGCTGAATAGTAAAGTCAGAACAAACAACGTAAGTAGAAGCACAAATTTGTAAATTAACAAATTTACAAATTTGTGCTTCTACTTACGTTGTTTGTTCTGACTTTACTCATGAATATGTTTTACAAGTTCAAACTCAATTTATAATTCCTTTGTCTTGACTTAAAAAAAAAAGATCTTCATTAAATTCTATTATTATTAGTACCGTTAAAAAATGCTGAATGAACCAAGTTAATCTTGAAAAAAAAATATTATGATTGGGAAAATAAGTTTTTATTTTCTTGTAGTTACTATAGGTAGTCATCTTTTGATTGTGTGACACAATGTATTTTTTGAATTTGTAAGTATTTAAAAAAAATTTTAAATACCAACTTCATTACTATTCTGAGAGTTGCTTTTTTGAAGTAGTAGTTCCAGTAAAAAATGTTGAATGATGTTAAAACACATGTTAGATATGAGAAATTAAGTTTTGATTTTTTTTTCTTTTTTTTGCATTTACTATAAATAGCTATGTTTTAAGATTTTCTGTTGTGTGATTTTGTTACACTAAGTATTTTTTGAGTTAGTAAATAGTTAAAAGAAATTGGAAAAAGCAACTAAATGGGTGAAAAATGCAACTTAATCATTGTGCTGAGGAGACTATTTAGGCGACTTTTTTTACAAATTAGGCTACTAAAGCAACTATTTTGAAGCAAAATTTGGATGGCAACCCTAAATGTAGAATGGTAGATAAATATTGATACTTGAAAGAGCGATGACCCCCCCCCCCCCCCCCCGCCAAATATCAGAAAAAAATCCAGAATGATTTTCTCGACGTAGAAGAGGAAAACACTCAACTTTAAGTTTAATTGATGCAGTTTGTGCCATCTCTAAATTATAACAATTCGTTTTAACAAAAAAAGTTTTTTTTTTGCGAAATTTTTTGATTTTTTACAAAGTTAATTCATTTTTCACAAAATTATTTGATTTTTCACAAAAAACGGACCCTGTAAAAAATCCTGGACAGACCCCTGTTAGTGTTGGGTGGTTTTTTTGCGATTTTCTACCTTATATCTGCTTTTTTTATTCATCATTTCAATAATATTTTTATTTCTTTAATTTATTTTAGAAAAAATGCAAAACTCAATCAAAATGTCTTAGCACCCACAGTCTCTATTTTTTTTTTGTAACTTGGCATGGTTACTTTTTTGTGTATTTAAGAAAGTGTCAAATATTTATGGTGAATCTCAAATGGTTTAGGCTTTACAACCTGTTAAAAATTTTGAGATTTCATGATTAAATGAGGCAGCTGCAAGTTGTGTTTTTTATTCCAAAATTGTATTAGAAAGTTTTCAAAAACATATTTTGGGTTCCAATGCAAGGAAAAAGATAATCAATCGTTTATATACACATATAAATTTATTTTCAATTCTTAATGTGAAAAGTATGTTCTACCACATAAAGAAATTTTAGATTTTTCTCTGTTGTAAATTCTTACTTTACAAACAGACCCAATTTTAAAATTTTATGTTCTCACTCGTTTAACACTATAAACTCAAATGTTTTTAATGGAAAAAATGTATTTTTCTGTAAAAAATTTGAAAAGTTGGCACTATTGTGTGATGCAGCTAAGATTGAACTCTGGCTCCCCCAACCCTTTGTTCAAGGATTCAGGGGTTAGAAATTGCTGCCTCTTTTTCAAAATTTAGATTTATTTAGGAATAAACACCCTTGCAAGAAATGGTACAATGCAGCAAATTGTACAAAATTATTATTCATACTTAATTACATATGTATTACCTTTAAAACTGGTAAATTAGCCATTTTTTGTTGAATTTTTGAATATCATGGCTTCCAGGTTCTATTTTGATGCAGTTTTGGATATCATCCCTTTTATGAATTTTTTTTTTGGATTTCCTTCTTTTTGCTCTCTGGCCACTCTCATCCCTGGTATTTGCATTATACAGTAGAACCTCTGAAGAAGCAGGGCCCAATACAGGCTGATTTTGCTGTTTTTCGGTACTTTCACAAAAATCAAGGTATAAAATCAGTGGCCTCCAAAAACATCGAAAATTTCACAAAAATTCGCATTTTAAAATATAAAATTTGTTTCTTTGTTTAAAACAAAATTTACTCATAAAATAAAATTCTAAGCAGGTTTATATGAACACTCGCTTAAATGGAAAACTTTTTGTAGTATTTTAACTTAATTTTAGCTGTTTCTCGCCAAAGTGTATTGATGCAATATTATCGCAATCTTTCAACGTCTGTTTTGGGAAACCGATTTTTAGCTCCCCCTCCTCAAAAAACGAAACCTGTTAAAAATAATACTAGATGACATTTACACTTTTCAAACTAAAATTTCACTTGTTCTACTTCTCTTTTACAAAAATTAGGATGCCTCTAAAATTTCAAAAAAAAAAAAAAAAAAACAATGCTGATAAAAAAAAAACTTTCACAAAAATAGGTAGCGAGAAAAAAATTCTAGATTGGCCCTGGAAGAAGGGATACTAATGGGACCAGACATTTTGTCACAGTACCTTTCAAGCATTTTTTTTAAAAATTTAAGTAAATTTTATATTTCTTTGAAACCATAGCATGCATACTTATTTCTTAATCAATAATTTATTTTCAAAATTTAAAAATATTACATACTTTTTTAAAATTTCAAAAAAATGAAAATTTCAATTTTTTGAAATCCCTAAGGCTTTTTATATTTTTGCACTAATTAAAAATTTTTTTTGCTAAACAATCACTATAATCATCTCTAAAAATCTGTGCATTCATTTGCTTATGAGTTTATTAGAAAATTTTCTGCGATTAATCATGAAAAAAATTGGTTTTTAAAGGTTTAACATGCTCTAAACATTTGAGTCATTTATAAAATGCTTATCCAATGCACAGTTTTGTCAAATATGTTATCCCAATTGCAAAATGTATTACTTTAAAGCTGTATCTTTAATAGAAAAAAATCCTTGAATTCTAATAACAAGAAAACACAAATACCATCATCAAGAAAAAGCAGTTTAAAATTTTTCTTTTGCATAAGAACACATAGCGAGCATGGCCTAAAACTAGCCATTCAATACTAACTAACATTCACTATTAACATTTAAGATTAAATAATGAAAGTGTTTCTGATATATGTACTAAATAAAATTTGCACTTAATAAAATTAGTGCAAATTTGGTAATAAAGTTTTGTAGCACAATGAAATTATTTTGAAGTATTTTATTACGTGTAATTTCAAATGCAAGACCATGTGAATTGCAGTTTTAGTGTTCAAATTTCAGTTTTTATAAATAAAGCTAGCTAGTTTGAGCATTTCTGAAAAGCAAATTATGCATGTAAATTTCAGCAAGTCTTTTGCAATCCACAATTTTTTCCTTAATATTCATTAATGTTAAAATTTCCTCAATTAATTTTTAGAGGAAAAGAAACTCCTGTAAATTTGTAACTTTTATGCTTATTTTTTTTCTCCGACTCCCTTAAATAGTGTGCTTTAATAAGGGATATATACATGGAGGTCCCTATTCAAAGGGACAGGGACCAGAATGTCCCTTAAGGGAGGTTCTACTGTAGTTAAATATCAACCTGATTATAGTTCTAGTAGCCTAATTTTTTGCTTAAACTATTCTATAACAGTACAATATTAGATTATATATTATATTATAGTATAGTAATTAGGGTGTGTCTTATAATGCACTTTTTAAAAAAGTTTTGAATTTCTTATGGGGCACCAATTTAATTGCTTCCTTTTGATGAAAAAATACACACATAAAAATTTAATAGAATTTGAACATAATTTAGGGGGTGCTACCAGTGATTAAAATTACATTCATTGTGAAAAAAATGGTATAAAAAATCAACTCCCCAATATATCTTGTCACATTTTTAATTAACATGAAATTAGGTTGGTTGGGTTTAACATAACACAAATACCTATTTCTTATATAAACCAGAAAATAAGAATTTCATGGTTGTCATTTAATGTAATAATGTCAAAAAGGCATTTGAAAGTTCGGTAATGCCATTCATATTACAGGTTTACACTTTCGGTCTTTTACATTCAGCAATATTGTAATTTTTCTCTTTGTTACTTCCATGTGACACTATAAACTTTTCACTGATTGCTGCTTATTATTCAGACTAAATAAATAAATTTAAAAGAAAAAAAAGGGAGAGAGTTGACAAATTTTTGCAGCAGTGGTAGCACCCTCTAAATATTATTCAATTTTTATTTTTCATATGAGAATTTTTTTTTCATCCAAAGGAACAAAATGAGAGGGTGCCTCATGAAAAAATAACACTTTTAAAAATAAGACACACCCTAATAGTAATATTATTATAGTATATTAATAGACTCCATCTCTGAAAAGTTTATTAAAATTAAGGTGGCAAGTTTATTAGTAATATGGAGTAACAATAAAGTGAGACATGTTTTAAGAAAATTAATGAGTGGATCTTCTAAGGATAACATTTTTTTCCCTTTCAGGTTTGGCTTCCTTGTTTTCGCTTCCGAAGCAAAGGCGGAAGAAAACCACAGCATTTTACAGAAGAAAAAGCTACGCAATGCTCCCTTGACGATAGACTACGCCGGAGAAAAGAGCAAACAACGAGCGAAAAGTGTAGACACCACATCTTTTGCGAAAAATCGAAATTTGAAAAGACTTTACATCACCTCCCTGCAACTCAATATGGGAATTGCAGATGTCGCGAAACTGTTCAAAAATGCATATCAGATATCATTGAATTTTGATTCTAATTTTAGGTATGAGGAATTTTTATGCATTGCTGTATTGTCATCTTTTAAAATTCAGAATATTTTATGTTGTGATACATTCCAAAGCATATTATATGTTGCAAGAATTAGCTGCTATTGCAACCTTTTGTTATCCAAACTTATAAAATACTAGCAAAAATACCCGGCGTTGCCTGGGTCAGTAATAATTATGAGAAACAATCGTTACTTGCACTTGTTTTCTGCTTTAAGTGAAAGAATTTAAAACACACCTTTTGGACATGATTACAAATCCAATTTCTTCCTTACCCATAAAAGTAAAATAGCAAAGGGTATAAAGAGAAAAATAGTATTCATTTTGAAACGAAAGCACGAAATTTAAGCATATACAAAATTGAAGAATGGGGTCGTTTCCAAAATTATAAAAGTATTTTTTTTCTGAAAGAGCATGCTCAAAAACATAGGCTCTGACCATTTTTTTAAAAATTGTTTAAGTTTAATATTTAAAAAAAATTAAATCGGTGCGCTTTCATGGTTTACGCTCCTGCCGATGATATCACAAATGATGAAATGCCATTCAGTGTTGCCATTCACAGAGCTAAATATTTAATTCGCATCTTTACTCACGTGTATTGGCAACGATATGGTTGATAGAAAGCGTAGAGTGCAATTTTAATTCGCTTATTGATTATCATAACGTGGAAACGCGGTAGAAAGATGCGCCAAAGAGCATTTGTGACGTCATCAAGACCACGCCGTGTTTGAAAGATCAGACATTTTAAAAAATTAATTAAAAAATAACTGTTGGGAAAATGAAAGTATTTTCTGGGTCCATGTTATTATTTTTCTTTTGCTTATTCTATCAATTTCAGTGACAAAAAGTAGTACTTTTGACTGAAGGAAACAACCCAATTTCCGAAATATGAAATTAAATTTCACATGTTTCAGAAGATTTATGAGTTAATACTTATTTTTTTTTAATCTTGGAGTCGTACCTTCTCTGTATGTCTATTGAAGTAAGAACTGTTTAAAAAAAATGTATCCGTAATCCCTTTATACTTGCTTTAGTCACTTTGGGAAATTTCAATTTTTGTGGGTTCTTTGTGTGATTTTAAATCTTACCGAATTTGCAGGAATCGTTTTGAGATACGTTGGATAATGCTCCCCCTCATTACTTTGTAAAACGGTATATGTTACTAATTTTCGTTAAAGAAATATTGTCACCAGATGCTGAGATACTTTTGGTCACCATAAAATGTCGCTAAACAGTTTCATCCGAAATGTTTCCAAACTAAGTAGTAAAATTTGGCGCTTGTTTGAATTTAAATGGAAAATAATCAGCCAAATCCATTTGCCAATCTTGTAGAAAAACTCTTCTTTAAGATTTAACTTGAGAAAAGCCTCGAACAGTCAGGCGAAACGCAAAAATATTCAACAATACAACAATTCAAGCTATCAACTGGGAGTTGAGATGATACACTAAATAATGAATTTGGTTGATGAAAGCCTTCGAACATGGAACAAAAAAGCTCATAACTCGCTTTTTATACAATTTAGAATTTTCTAACAGATGCCATCTTCAGCAGAAAAATTAGCGCTTTCGATGGATACATAATTTTGATATGTACACGTATTTTTTCACCCCCATATTGGGTCTTTTATGCGATAATTGGGACTAAAATTGGAATAAAAAAGGAACTATCAATCGGATTTTTTCCGAACTGGTCTACAAACCTCCCCAGTACCAAAAAGAACAAACGGTGAAAGTTTCAGCCAAATCTGCCGGGCAGTTTCTGAGATCTTAGGGATCAAATTTACCAAACTCCATTTTTATATATATAGATTGAGACTACTGGCTCAATTTAAAAAAAAGCTATCCACTTTATAAAAAAAAATTTAAAAGTCCAAGAATTTTTTTCTTTTTTATATTTCCAGTTACTCATTACGTTTTCTATTCTGCAGATGATTAAGAAAACACAAAAAATTTATGGAATTCAAAAGAGCATTTGAACATCCATTGAGTTATAGAATATTTTTTAAGCCTGAGGAGATTAAGTTCTTTTTTCATTTCTGGGTCCAAAAGTTATAAACCCCCAACTATTTTGAGGATTTAAGATAAAAGCCATAGTTCTAAAATTGAAAGTTATTCAAGTAAAAAATAATTTTACTGTTAGTCTATCAAAATATGAAATGCCAGTATAAAAAAGAAGTGATAAAATGTTTTATCAATCTATTGTTTAAATTAATAAATGAGCCATGATGGAGCAATTTCACAGGTCTGAAACTGTTCTGGTTGTATCTGAGAAAAACCTTAAAATATTGGCACCACCTCCAAAGTTTTGCTTTTAAGTTTATTATCTGTTGAACATGTTTTTGTGCTTAAACTAATTTTTAAATGTTCAATAATGTTATGAGTTACTGTTACAATTATGTACTGAATTTTTATATCAAATCTTGGTCCAAAGAGTTGAGTAAAGAAGTGATTTCATAATTATCTCTTCTTTAATTGCCTTTGGGAAATTACAATTTCACGTTTTCATGAAAAAGCTTACAAACAATTGAAGCTTTTATCCTGAATAAGTGATACATATCAATGTTGAGAGGAGTGATTTAGTAGAGTCCTGGTTATCTGCTGCCTGGTGGATAAGTTAAATTTGCAGATAGAGTAGGGGGATGGTTATTTTAATTAAGAAATGAAAAATACTGAAACAAGCTTATTGATTCATTTTTGGTCCATGTAATAAGATCGGAGAATTTCTCCATTTAGGAACATGCTACTTACTATGATTTTTTGTGTTAACTGATTAAATGAAATAAAATTTAAAATATTGCTGGTATAGCCAGCTGGTATAGATAATGTGACGGACGACTGGTAAGAGAAATGATCTCGTCATACGTTTAAGTTTATTAATGTTATTTCATTAAATAATTTTGAGTTGCAATATGTTTTCTGTTTCTGAAGTTTTGTGGTTAATTTCTAGTAATGGGTCTAGTAGTGTCAACTAATTAACCGAGGAATATTATTCGCCTTTGCAAGATTCTCAACGAGATTTTTTTTTCTCGCTAGTCTGTGAGACTCTTGCATTCCAGCCAGAAAGCATTACCAGGGTTTGAAATAGGGTTCATTTTCTGGTGGAATGTCCCCCTTTACTTCAGATTCTAGGAAGGATTTTTTGAGTTTGGGGGAAGAATTTTTATTAGTTCCGAAAATTTTTTTAGAATTTTTTTTTTAAATTCATTTTTATTTAATTTTTCTTTTTATTCTGTTTTAAATTATAATTTTTTTAGTATATCAACCCCATTTTCGAATAATTATTCAGTAATTTTGTAATTTTATTTCATTTTTAATAAAATATTTTACAACTAAGTACTCATTTTTTTAAATAGACCAATTATCCGAATGGGGTTCGGTCCCCATTGTTTAGAATAATATTTCTACTACACAGACTTTTTTTTTTCTGACGGACTGTCGTTTCCAGCAGCTTTCGGATGTGACCTGAATTGCTTTGAATTGACGGACGCTTTATTAAATTTTTTCAGTCTTTCCAAAATGAAAATGGATTTTGAACTTTTTTTTCTTTGTTTTTCCGGTATGGGGTTCGTTATCGAGTTTAAGAATTTACAAAGGGGGAAGTCCTGCATGGACCTTTGAATTGCACAGGATTTACCTATTGGTGTGCCTTTCGTGCAATTCCGCGCTCAATTTCAAACCCTGCATTTCATTGTTAGAAAGTTTTTAACTATTGAAAAGAACTACAAACCATGAAAGCTTGCAAGCTTATGTTTGTGCACCACTGATCAGGGATATAGCGTTGAGCATATTGTTGGTTTTCTCATTCCATTATTTTGTGTGAAATAACAGGGCCCAATACAGGCTGATTTTGCTACCGTTTTTCGGTACCTTCGCAAAAATCTTGTTTTGAAATCGGTACTTTCACAAAAATCAAGTAATAAAATCGGTAACTTCACAAAAACATTGAAAATTTCACAGAAATTTGCATTTTAAAATAAAAAATTTGTTTCTCCGTTTTAAACAAAATTTACTCATAAAATAAAATCCTAAGCAGGTTTATATGAACAATCACTTAAATAGAAACCTTTCTGTAGTATTTTAACTCATTTTTAGCTGTTTCTCGCCAAAGTGTATTTATGCAATATTATCACAATCTTTCAACATTTGTTTTGGGAAACCATTTTTCTCATAATTTCCTATATTGTACACAGTACATAGCCCATTAAGCTGAAATTAGGATGGTATTTTTCGTACTTCTTGGGTTTTTAGCTCCCCCCCCCCCCAAAAAAAAAACGAAACCTGTTAAAAATAATACTAGATGACATTTACACTTTTCGAACTAAAATTTCACTTGTTCTAATTCTCTTTTACAAATTAGGATGCCTCTGAAATTTCACAAAAACAATGCTGATAAAAAAAAAAACTTTCACAAAAATAGAATGATGCAATACTTTCACAAAAATAGGTAGCGAGAAAAAAATCCTGGATTGGCCCCTGAATAATTAATTTGTTTTTTGCAAAAAAAAGGTATCACAGCTCGGTAAGATGTTGACAAGCATGTGTTTGAATGAATCGACATGTTTTAAAAAACTTCTTTGTATCATTCAATAGCTTATTCAATTCATCTCTTTTAGGACCGCTCATGCATACTATGCTACTGAACAGCTTGCTGCCCAAGACTTTGAAGCCAATCAGAACCTCACGATAGAGGGGCAAAAAGTTTTTGTTGTGTATGCATCTGCTTCCAAGGAAAAATCTCCAAAAAGTAGGATTTTTTAATCTACATTTTTTGAATCTGTTTTGTGTTATATTACTTCCTTTTCTGCTGAATTTAGAGTGCTAGACTAGAGATGAGATCCACTTAGATAAAATAAGCTTTCTGCGAACACAAATTCTTACTGGAAAATTTTCTGCAAATATTTTGCCTAGCTCACCCTTGAATAAAAAATTAAATTTATATACAAATATGAAAGAGACAAATAAAAAAGTGCTTTAAATCATTTAATTTTTTTACAATAACATATAGTTTGCTAATTTTTCACCAACGGAACAAAACTGCCAAAACCATTATTTTTTTTCACACATGTGCTTTATAAAACTTTTGTAGAAAGATTTTAAGAGAAATTGGGAATTTGAAAAAAATTAAAAAAAAATTCCCATAATTTTTTTATTTTTATTAATGTTAGCAGTTTGAAAAAGTTTATAACTTCTTCTAACTCTCAAAGTCTGTATTATGCAAGACTGATGAGAATGATCGTAAACCCTCAACTCCCTGGAAATGTCGAGTTTCTCCCCCTTTTTCTTTGGAAGAAGTTTTTTCCACTTGGAATTTTTCCCCAAATTTTAATATTTTCTGTATCAATCTGTTAAGAAAATAAGTCAATTTATGTCCAACAAGAATCACATCCTGTGTAAAATTAACAGTTGAACAGGGCCCAATACAGGCTGATTTTGCTACCGTTTTTCAGTATCTTCACAAAAATCTTGTTTTGAAATCGGTACTTTCACAAAAATCAAGTAATAAAATCAGTAGCTTCATAAAAACATCAAAAATTCCCATTTTAAAATATAAAATTTATTTCTGTTTAAAACAAAATTTACTCATATAATAAAATTCTAAGCTGGTTAATATGAACAATCGCTTAAATAGAAACCTTTTTTAGTATTTTAACTCATTTTTAGCTGTTTCACACCAAAGTGTATTTATGCAAAAGTATCGCAATCTTTAAACATCTGTTTGAGGAACCGTTTTTCTCATCATTTCCTATATTGTACACAGTACATAGCCCATTAAACTAAAACTACGATGGTATTTTTTGTACTTCTTAGGTTTTTAGCTCCCCCCCCCCCCCCCAAAAAAACCGAAACCTGTTAAAAATAATACTAGATGACATTTACTATTTTCGAAGTAAAATTTCACTTGTTCCACTACTTCTTTTACAAAAATTAAGATGCGTCTAAAATTTCACAAAAAACAATGCTGATAAAAAAAAATCTTTCACAAAAATAGAATGATGCAATACTTTCACAAAAATAGGTAGCGAGAAAAAAATCCTGGATTGGCCCCTGTTGAATGACAATTAGAAGAATTGATAGAAATAAATTCTAACATCAGCAAAAAATTGTTAAAATGGGAAAAAAAGCATTTGAAGTGCAAGATAGTAATAAATATTACAAACATGTGTTTTAAGAATACATTGAACCTATTTTTTCAGTGCAAACAAATGTGAGATTATGAAAACAGTCTCATCAGCTTGCATTTGAAAAATGGTCCCTGGAAACGCCAAAATACATGTGTTTTGATGAATGCTTATAAAATACCTGTCAACCCTTCCGGATTTCCCGGTAGTGTTACGGATTTTCATGTACTTTTCCGGTTATGGGCAAAATCTTCCAGATTTTTTGTTTTGTAAGGGAAAAAAAACCAATTTTGGGGCTAACAATATTTTTCCAACTTTTAAAGAAAGCAATACAAGTAATTTTTACTAAAGGAAAGCAAGTTCAGTTTATTTAAAATGCATAACTAATTTTATCTTGTTAAATGTAAAGAGGGTAGGTGTCCAGTTTGATTTTTTTTTGTGTTCAAATTTTCTGGATTAAAAAAAAATCTTTTTTTTTTTCTTCTGAGGTTGGCAGTTACGTTGTAAGATAAACTTTGTTCATCAATATATTTTTCATCGAGTTTTGAGAAAAGTAGAGGTCTTGGTTTATTGATGCTACTTCCTTTCAGAGATAACTAGGAGAAAGGAAACTTTTGAGAGGATATTTTTTAGACAGTTTCATAGTAGTCTAAATTTAACGAAGCGTTAGTTTTGATTTTTGGTAGGTCACAGTGACTCTCCATAGGGCTGTCGTTGCCCCAGCGTTTTGAAATAATTAAAAGAGTAAAACTGCACCAATCATGGACCGGTGCTTGGATTTGCTGTCAGTGTGGCATCGATGCATCAGTTTGGGGAAAAATTTTAAACCAGTTTAATGATGCAGGGATGTGATTCTTCTGGCTTTTGCCGGAATTCCGGCTTTTTATGTTGGCTTTCCTCCTTTTTTTGACGCCTCTTTCAAGCCTTATTTTTCTCAAATCGCCAAAAAATAAGATTTTTTTTTAAATTTTCGGTCTCCGATTTCTTAATCTTTCTATTTTTCCCCCTCAAATCTTCATTCTCCGCGATATCTGCCAAAAACGTATGTTTTGGAATCATGCCACCGACGTCAGATACGTGCAGCGCCGAAAGTTGCATGCCTCGTTTGAGATTTCAATCTTTTTGCATCCTGCAAGTATTTCAATTATCTTTAATGTTGAGTGGTTTTTTACTATTTGCTACCTTATATCTGTTTATTTTATTCATCATTTTCAATAATATTTATAACTTTAATTTATTTTAGAAAAAATGCAAAAGTTAATCAAAATGTGGCTTAACACCCACAGTCTCGAATTTTTTTTTAAAATTGAAACTTGACATGGTTACCTTTTTGTGTATTTAAGAAAGTAAAAAATATTTATTGTGACTCACAAACGATTTAGGCTTTACAGCCTGTTAAAAGTTCCGATTTCATGAGGTAGCTGTAAGTTCTTTTGATTCTGAAATCGTATTTTAAAGTTTTAAAAACAAATTTTGGATTCCAATGCAAGGAAAAAGATAACCTATTGTTTATATACATATATATTTATTTATTTTCAATTCTTACTATGAAAAGTTTTGTTCTACCACATGAAGAAATTTTAGTTTTTTCTCTGTTGTAAATTCTTACTTTACAAACAGACCTAATTTTAAAATCTGTGTTCTCACTCGTTTAACTATAAACTCGTATGTTTTAATGAAAAAAATTTATTTTCTGTAAAAAATATAAAAAGTTGACACTAATGTGTGATGCAGCCAAGATTGATCTGACTCCCTCAACCCTTTGTTCAAGGACTCGGGTCAGAAATTGTTGCCTCTTTTTACAAAATTTAGATTTATTTAGGATTAAATACTCTTGCAAAAAATGGTTCAATGCACCAAATTGTACAAAATTATTACTTGTACGTAATTAAATACGTATTAACTTTAAAACCGGTAAATTAGCCATTTTTTGTTGAATTTTTGAATATCATGGCTTCCAGGTTCTATTTTGATGCAGTTTCGGATATCCTATCCCTTTCTCGAATTTTTTTTGGATATCATCCCTTTTACGAATTTTTTTAGATTTCCTCCTTTTTGCTCCGACTACTCTCATCCCTGATTTAGGATGTAAATCTGTTTGTTATGCATCCCTGCACGCTAGTTTGTGTTTATGGAGTAGGAAAGTTTTTCTTGACCAGGGTTCGTACGCTCCTTCAAACCTCCTCCAATACTCTTTCATTTATGAAATTTTTTTTGAAGGGCCCTTCATTTTGGTTTTAACTCCTTCAAAACTCCTGTTTTAGTTCAAGACTACATAATCTTACTCTATAACAGAAATTTAAAACACTTCAATTGACAACTAACTTCGTCACAAAGGCAATTTTAATGTAATTTTGTGCATTTATTTTTTTCGATTTACAAATTGATCATAAAAGTTGAAGATGAGAATTTTATTAGGAGACTAAGACATTTCATAAGTGAAGTAGAACATGCTTAAATGGTGCTTGGCTATTTTTTCAAGTTTTATAATTATTGTTTTTCCTCTCCACCACACTCTCAGCAGCAGAAGTCGGGTTGTTTAATTATTATTTAAATCTTTAAAATTACATAAGTAGATGTGTTATATTAAGTGATTGTGTTAAAAAAACATTGTTTAGTTAATCGCAGTTATGATATTGTAAAAAGGGTCATCCACAAGTGATGTCATGTTTTGAGAAGGAGATGGGCTAATTAAATTGTGACAACGGGAAGAGACGGTGACAAAAAGTGACATCACACAGTTATTGTAACAATATGTTTGTAAACAATTTGACGTGACAAGAGGAGGAGTTTGGGGTGAAGTGTGACATTTGTGATAAAGGGTACTGCTGATGGTCAAATATATTGAAAAAAAGTGTGACATCATTTAATGACACTCCATTAGTACTCCTTCCTTCAAAATCTCATTTTACTCCTTCATAACTCCTTCATTTTATTTCTGAAATTGAGTACGAACCCTGTCGACTTCTGTTGGTGTCTCATATCTTCAAAAGTAGTGCTCATATTTTTTGTATTTGCAGTTCAAGATGTCTTGTTGTTGTTGATTTATTTTCTCAAATGCAAAAATACCTGAATTGCATGTCCTCTTTTCAGGGAATAAAAAAGCTAAAAAACCTGCTGCCAAGAAAATGAAGTTGGAGCCAAAAGTTGTCGAGGATGATGACGACGACGATGATGACGACGATGACGAATGATTTTTAATTTGATTTTTACTATTCATTGTTAACTCCATCATATGGACATTCTTTTTTTAAATAAAGTTTTTATGTAGTGCCAGTAGGCATACATTCCTTCGTTAAAGGTGTGTTTTCGTTTTTTGGCATTTTACATTCCGTGCAGAAGTTCTGGCTTTTCGCTTTCCGAAGTACAGGGTAAATGTTTTGTGTTTATTTAAATTGTGTAACCAAGCACAGAAAGGTGTATGATGTGAATCTGGTCATTTTAAGCATTTATTGAGACTTAAAGTAATTCTAGGTCATTGCAATATTTTGGTGTTACAGTAAAACCTGTAAAGTTGACACCTTTGTAAGTTGACCACCCGTCTATGTTGACTGCTTTTGTCTGGAACGGAATTAGTCCTATCTTATATAATGAAGGAAAACCTCTGTAACTTGACCACCTCTCTATCTTGACCACCTGTCTATCTTGACCACTAATGAACACCAAGTTTGGTTTGGAGTATTGTAAAAAACCCTTTGTAAGTTGACCACTTGGTTTATTTTTTTTTAAATTTTATTTAGCAAATTATTATTTTATTATTATTTTTTTATAGCTTTCCAAGAATATTTTTGATGTCAACCAGCATTTTACCAACTAAATGAAACAGCAGCATAACTAAACCTCCTTTTGAGTTTGAGTAGATCATCATGGGGTTATAAATGTATATGAGAAAAAAATAAAGTGAAAAATTTGTAATTTTTGATTAGCTATGAATTTTTAGGAACTATTAATATCAAATGAGTAACTTTTCATAAACAATAAGACTTTTTTTTTGATCAATTTACTGAAATTTTAAATTTGCATGACACATTATGTCATTCTGGGAAAATAATCTCTAAAAATATTTAAATAACATTTTAAATTATTGTTTCAAAGTAATGCTAAACAATGAAAGTGAGTTGAAAAGAAAGAATAAGTGTCAATTAGTCAAAAAATGAATACATGGTGCAAGAAATGACAAAAAAAAAAAAAAAATCATTACCCCCTTTATAAGTAGACCACCTGTCTAAGTTGACCACCAAAGTACTGCACTGCAAGTGGTCAACTTACACAGGTTTCACTGTACTAAAAAATCTAAATACGTTTAATTTGCAGGTAGCTTAAGTTTTTTTCTTTAGAACTTGAGATATTCTGTGATGTATTCATTTAATTTATCATAAGACATGTTTATTGCTCGGAAGAAATTATTTGCAGGGTTTTCAAATATCAATCTTGGATCTTAAATGAGAATCTATTACAGACCAGGGCAATCATTCCAAGCTCGTCAGCTTGCGAGATCGAGATTCTCGCTCACGTGATCAATTGTGGTGTAGAAATGTCACAAAGTAGTATTCTTATCTACTTGAACCTAGCCGCAAGCTAAGTTCAAGTATTATAGCATACTACTTTGCAACATTTCTACATCACAACCGATCACATGAGAGGATCTCGCAAGCTGACGAGCTTGGAATGACCGCTAGGGTGCGTCTTATTTTTAAAGGTGTTATTTTTTCATGAGGCACCCTCTCATTTTGTTCCTTTGGATGAAAAAAAAATTCTCATATCTGAAAATTAAAAATTGAATAATATTTAGAGGGTGCTACCACTGCTGCAAAATTTGTCAACTCCCTCTCTTTTTATTTTTTTTTAAATTTATTTATTTAGTCTGGATAATGAGTAGCAATCAGTGAAAAGTTTGTATTGTCACGTGGAAGTAACAAAGAGAAAAATGACAATATTGCTGAATGTAAAAGACCGAAAGTGTAAACCCGTGATATGAATGACATTACCGAACTTTCGGATGCTTTTTTGACATTAATACATAAAATGACAACCATGAAATGCTTATTATTTTCTAGTATATATCAGAAATAGGTATTTGTGTTATGTTAAACTCAACCAACCTAATTTCATATTGATTAAAAATATGTCAAGAGTTGATTTTTACATAATAGTTTTCACAATGAATGTAATTTTAATCACTGGTAGCACCCCCTAAATTATGTTCAAATTCTATGAAACTTTTATGTGTGAATTTTTTCATCAAAAGGAAGCAATTAAAGGGGTGCCCCATAAGAAATTCAAAACTTTTTTTAAAAGTGCATTATAAGACACACCCTAATTGACCGCCCAGACAATAACTTAGTTTTTATCTGCTCTTCATCTGCTAATGCATATCAAACCAATTTTTAAGAATTTAAAGTGTGTTCCAATTAACTGTACTTTTTTTTTTGCATGCTGGATTTATGCTAGAATTTTTATTAAGTCGCTTGGAAAAAATGAATAATTTTAAATGAAATTAAGTTTTAATTTCTACTATGAAATCTGGAACAAACCAGGAAATAAAAAAAACTATTCTCGACATTTGGCCTTTTTCTCATAAACCCGTTGAGGTACAGGGAAATCTTTTGTTCATAAATTTTCATTTGAGAGCAAATCCTTCACTCTGAGAACAGTCCAGTGTGAACAGGGGAAGTTTTCAGTCTTTTGATGGATTTCTGTTTTTTTTTTAAATAAAAATTGAGGCTGAAAATAGCGAGTGTAATGTAAAAGAAATCTGTTAAAGCTTATTAGAATTGTACAGGATCCTAGTCCAAGAACTAAAATTCGATTGACGTAATTAGTTTTGTTTCTCTAGCAATCATCATTATTCTTCAATGGTTATTTGTATTATGAGTTTTGAAGTGTTAATTTTCATACTTAATTTTTTGTTTTATTAAAAGCAGTTTTGGTGCTCCCTTTTTAAAAACATATCAGTCTTGAGAGTGTTTCAGTGTTTTGACTGATATCGGTCTTTTTGAAAAAGTTAGAAACTGAGCGAGATGGACCAACGTAAAAGTAACAAGTTCGGTCTAGAACTATACGAGCCTACTTTCCCGTATACCCATACTACTTTCTAGTACTTGATCAATATTCTCAAAAATAGCTAAAATAGCAAATTGTTCCAAACATATTTTTTAAAGCTGATTTCTAGGAATAAAATATTCTTCACTCATCTAAAAAAATTAGATATGTAAAAAAAAAAAACGAAGAAATAAAATAGCAGCACCTTTTAAACAAAGCAGCTAATACACTTTTTTCCATTAAAAAAAATCTTTAACGGCTTTCAAAACAAAAAATAATAATTAAAATTAATAAGCTCATTAAAATACATTATATCAAAAAAAATTTTTTTAATGAGTTAATGCACTTGTCAAAACAAATAAAAACAAAAATGTCAACTTACGTAGAAACATAAATGACTTCGAGTTTTTTCGCCGAAAATTGAATACCTTAATTAAAACTTTAGCGTGAAAATAAAAACAAGCCATGTCAACAATAATTATTTCGCAGTTAAAACCATAGTGTCGAAGTCAATCTCATTTTGGGATAAAGGAGTCGGAGACGAATATCCAAGAATCGGAGTCTGTCATTTGTCCTCCATGTATAAATTTTTGCCAAAGCTACGAAGTGTGGGAGTCTGGAGTTGGGTGTTAAGAGCTATTTCCAACAAAATTTGTTTGAAAAAAATTCTCCAAGTACGGAATCTACATTGACTTTCAGTTTCCCCCGTAGGCGCTAATGTTAAGGGATTTGAACTGTTCAAAATTGAACGGAAAATTGTTTAAATCAAAAAGGTATTTCATATACAAGTTTTTCATCAAAAGCTTTTTCCTACAAAATTTGAAATATTCGCCTCACAATTTGGAATTGCCTTGAATTTCCCCGTAGGCGCTAATGTTAAGTTTTTTGAACTGTTCGAAATTGAACAAAAAATAGTTCAAATCAAAAAGTGAAATATGGAAATGAGGTGTCCTCGCCGAGATCTTTCGAACAAAAAAAAATTTGTTCGAAGCGGACTATTCATTCAAAAGTTATAAGGGGGGGGGGGACAATTTTTTTCCCATCTCAATACCCTACTTTCCATTTTTCGCTATTTAATTATTTTATTTATTTTTGACTCGTTTTTTCGCGATATTTTTAAGGTGCATTAAGCCTTCCATGCTTTTTTCTGACTTACTGGGAAAGTAGGCTAAAAAGTGATCTGAATGAGTTGAAATGTGGATAAAATTCGGACAAATGAGCTTCCTCATGGTTTTCAAATTTTGCTCTGTCCCCAGAAAATTTAACTTGAATCATCGTAGCCCACAAAGCAGAATACTACTAAATTTGCGACGCACGTCGCAGAACAGATGCCTGAGCTGCAGAACAATTCTGTTCAAATGTGAAATTAAAACTGACAAATTTTCTGCAAATTTCTGCAGAAATCGCGGTGCAGAAAATCTGCAGAAACTGCGGTGGAGAAAATATGTAGAAACTGCAGATTTTCTACAAGCATCTTCCAACTCAAGATCGAATTTTGCAGAAATGCTGCATAATTCGTAAAATTAGAAGAAAATCTAAAACTCTTGCAAATTACGATAATTTGGCGGAAAGCTCGCGATGTTGAATTCGATAAGTCCTTTGTAGGACTTTCACAATCGATCTTCATCCACTGCATTTTCCGCCACACACGTATGTTTTCGAAACATGCCAACATTGAAACACGTCCATCGCCAGAAATTGCGTGTCACAATTAAGATTTCAATCCCTTTGCATCCAGAAAATATTTCAAATATTTAGAAAGTTTTGAAGTGTTTTATTATATGCAACCAAAACTCTACTCATTTTATTTATTATTTCAGTAATTTCTTTATTTAGTAACATTATTTTAATTACTCTTTCATGCGCCATGCAAAATTAACCAAAAAAATGTGCTTTGATACCTAGGTTCAGATTTTTATAAATTTTGTATCTTTGCTCTTTCTATGCATTTTAGAAAGCATATAAATTATTTTTGGAGAATCTCAATCGGTTTAGGTTTGACACCTTGTTAAAGTTTTTTTTTTGATTTTATAGTTTTCATGATCAACTAATTTTACAAATTCAGTGCTCTTTAATTAGTCATTTGGTTGAAAGCTGTGAAGTTTCCAGAAATATCTCATTTCCACAGAAATAAATAGCAACAGTCCAGTTTAAAAAAAAAAAAAAAATCCTACATGAAACGATTTTGATTTTTGGCACGCAATTTGTGGAAAATGTCACATTTTTTCGCGTACAATGCTTGAAGTACTTGCAGAACAATTTTGGTCAAATAATTTTACGTCGCAGAACATCGTAAAGTATTCTGCTTTGGGGTCGTAGCAATATCCTGTACAACAATGAAAATGCAGATAAAAAAGGAAAAGTCCATTTCTCTTCTGGACTCAAATAACAACTTTGGACCCCCGACGCAGCCAAACTAGGTTTATGCAGTCAAACTGCTTTACCAGGCCTCATATCTAGTGTGAAGTAACCTAAATCCAGAATTTCGTCCAGATCTGCTACTCAAGGTCGTGCCGTTTGGTAGTAAGATTCCCTTCCACACTTTTTCTGGAAAGGAAAATTGAAATGAGTACGCACCCAAACATGTTTTTGTGTGGTGGATAGGGACCGCATTTAAAAAATTGTTCAAAACTTGACGAGTAGCTATAAAATGTTGTTTTCGCAACAGTTAAAAAATTTTATGTGGTGGATAGGGACCGCATAAGTCTCATGTATAGAATAACTCAAAAAGTTACATTTACTCGAAATAAACCAAGTGATGATAATTTTGCAGACTCCTGAAAAAATTCCTGAATAAGGAAATTTTTTGGAGGGCACTGACTTCCTATCAGGATGCCCCTGTCGTCACTTGAAGATACCTCGCGCTCGTTTTATAAATAATTTTTATACACAAAAAAAGACCCCGTAAAACAGGTTTGGGTGTTTTTATAAACAGGGTGTTTGAAAGGTGAACCAAGTGCTTTGTTAGACAAATAAATCTGGCGTTTTGTTAGCACTGGTTTCTTAAGTTTAAAATTTGGACATTAGAGGGCGCTGTAGTCGATTTTTAGTAGTGCATGCAAGTGCTTATTGAACAGGTCAAATCCCGGTGTAATGGATTAGATATGGCCACCTTCATAGCTGTAATATTATGCAATCGAAAGGTCAAGATTAGATATGGCCACCTTCATAGCTAATATTATGCAATCGAAAGGTCAAGATTAGATATGGCCACCTTCATAGCTGTAATATTATGCAATCGAAAGGTCAAGATTAGATATGGCCACCTTCATAGCTAATATTATGCAATCGAAAGGTCAAATTACTGCTGTGAAGGGCAATGAGATTTGACCTCTGTTCAATTAGCACGTTTTTCAGGGGCGATTCTGAAATTTTGGGCTGACAACATTCAAAATTTCACACAGTCTTCAGAAAAATTTTCTCCAGTCCACCCTTGGCTCATACACCAATTAAACTTTCGACTACAGCTCTGATGCATTTTTTAAATTTCTTATATAGCAATCTCGATTTGCTTATTAAGCCCACTTGATCGTGGTTGAGGCAAACGAGGTTCTGTTCAAGTTTTCGCGTCATTTTATCGTAAAATTATAAACTTCTGTGTTGCTTGCTCTTTGTGGTGATTTCCAATTCAACGTTATAAGAATATTATGCAGTGGCAGCGGTAGAATGTTTTTACTTCCTTTTACAAAAAAGGAAGTATTGTATTCGCGAAAAAATTTTCACCCAAAAATCGACCTTCATTTCCATTTTGCTCACCCCCAAATGAATGTTGAGTTTTTTTTTTCAACCCGACCCAGGGGCGTAGCTAAGGGGGGGGGTTTGGGGACAAAACCCCCCCTCGAAAAGTTAGTCTCAAAAAAAAAAGAGAAAAAGAAGAGAGAAGAGAAAGAAGAAAAGGAAAAAATTCCAAGCGATTATATATATATATATATATATATATATATATATATATATAATATACATATATATATATATACATATATTATATAAGAAGTAACCTCCCCCGAAAGTCGGGTCTAGCTACGCCACTGACCCGACCACACGTGGATATGTGCCTAGAAACGTACAGACACCCGAAATATCCATTTTGATGATCCCTGATTTAATTACAACAAGTTTTCTCGTGACGTCTGTATGTACGTATGTATGTCGCATAACTGAAGTACGGAATGTCCTAGAAAGTTGAAATTTGGTACGTAGACTCCTAGTCCTAGTGAAGTCTAGTTTTGCACCTTCCTTTTTCGTTGCATTCGGATGCTCCAAAGGGGTCTTTTGCCCCTTTTTGGGGGGAAATCATTGTTAATTTCAATGTAAACTCAAGTGATGTTATAATTTGGCTGACACTTTTGGCGGTCTGTTTAGTCGCCAACTTGGCGATTTTTTTGAGCAATTGATTGCTTATTGCTTTCATTTGACTGTTTTTGGCGTGCTATCATTTTTCCCACCCGTCGCGGCGGCCGGCCTCACGATGCTGCTCCTCTAGCGAAAACCGTCTCCAGGTTGCGTCCATATCCTACACACACACGCATACATACAGGCACCAACACACACGCACACATACACAAACACCACCATACACACACATACACAAACACATACACACACGCATGCCTACAGACACCTACACATACACACAACTGCCCACACATTCATGCCTGCACACAGACACAAACACATATGCCTACACACACATACACATACCCCCCCCCCCCCCACACACACATGCAAACACACACTCGTGATTGCGAAAAACATAATTTGAATTGAAGATGACAAAATTCAAATTAATTTTTTTTTTTAATCCGGTTTCAATTTGGCCACTGTTGGTGATATTTAGAGAGTCAACTATTGAATCATTATTAAAACTGCCAATAATAAGAAAATGACATTAAATCGGTTATGTGATGTACACATCAGATCGTTTTTTAATGCGTTACTGAGTTTTAGAAAGATTGGCATTCCTGGCCAAGTTTATTACGAATTTCCTTTTTTGGACCAAGTAACTAAGTTGCGTTACTTCAAAAGATTTCGTTTGCAACCCAGGTTTGCATTAGTATTTGTATTGGCGATTAAATTCTGATTAAAATTTCGCACTTTAAAATTCAATGCAATTTAGAAAGTTTTAGCACTTGATTAATAGAGTTGAATGTCGTTTTTCTGATTAGAGTTTAACTTTAAAAACGTTCTTTAAAAAATATTGAAGAAATGGAATTCAAAATGATTATTTAGCCTTTTCACTTATTTAAATTTTCTACAGAACAAGTTTTAAAAATCTTTCGTTGCTTTTTTAATCAAATAAAAGAAAGACATTTGATTTGGGGGGGGGGGGGGAGGATGACGAAATAATTCGATTTCGATTCTGAGTCGCAACTGACTACAACTGTATTTATGTCGAGGACTGCATACTAAGTGCCTTGCCTCCATTACTTTACATACCGATAGATGGCAGCACCATCGCCGGATCGAACAGTTAATGAGAATTTAGAACTAGACCAGGAGCTAATAGCTACCTGGTGCTAGCACTCCCAGAGGGATCGTTTCACTTGGAGGACATTGAGACCACGAGCCTATTTAACGTCGCCCAGTCCCCTTTAATGACGACGGTGGATCTTCGACCATCGAGGTTCGAACTCAGGACCCTCCGGCCCCGAACCCGACACTCTACCGATCGGGCTACCACGGCCCATGACGAAATAATGAGAAGTTCAATGGTTTTTAATTAATATCATCGCATCATTAGTTATTTATTTCCTACAAGTGGCTGATTTTATTTGTTTTGAAAGGATTCTTTTTCAGGTGGAGTCAGGGTGAAGGAAACGCTCTTGCTCGAATACCCACCCCCCTCCCGTAGCTTCCTAGCTTCCTTTCGTATGTATATGTTATCGCGATTTTGGTTAAGCTTGACCACCGAGAGATGGCGGAGGACCCTGAAGCGGAAACGAGTCGGCGCTGGCTGATTTTACCAATTACAAAATGATACAAACAGGGTTCGTACGCTTCCTGAAAAACTCCTGAAATTTAATTTTTTCTTCTAAGAGCCCTTAAAACTCCTGAATTTTTGTTTTAACTTGATTTTTCTCCTCTCCTGAAAAAAATTTTTCAACAACAATCGCTTATTTTAATTCCATGTCATCTCCATTTAGGCAGCCATATTGAATTGCTGGCAACCAATCAAAATTCTCGTATTATACAGAGCACCCAGTGCTCTTCGCAAAGACATGGGGTGTGTTCGAACCGACTGACCTGTTACTCTGTTCAAACATGCCCATTACGGTTACTGATTGTAACTGCCACTAGAGAATGAACCAAGAGCATGTGCTTAGTTTTTGTGTTAACAGCAGCAGCTATTAAGCATATTTTCCATATTGCCAATTAGTAGTGCTATTGCTATATTGTGGTAAAGTTAGTACTGATAATGTGCCGATATATCTAATATTTTGTGTATTCCTGTTATTTTCAAATATTTTGAATCCAATTTTTATTGAGCAATCACGATTGCTTATTGTTCTCACTTGACTGTTTTGATGTCCTATCATTTTATTTGCTCACCGCCACCCTCTGCAGAATCACCGTCGACCGGGTTCTCACGATGCTGCACCTCTAGCGAAAGCCGTCTTCAGGTTGCATCCATGTCCTACACACACGCGCATACATACACAACTACACACACAAACACATACACACATACACCTACACACACATACACAAACACATACACACAACCACCCACACATTCATGCCTGCACACAGACACAAACATATGCCTACACACACATACACATACCCCCCCACACACACATTCATATACACAACTACCCACACACTTATGCCAGCACACATACACAAACACACATGCCTACACACACATACACATACTCCCTACACACAAACACAGATACCCCCCACACACAAACACACACGCCTACATACACTCGTGATTGCGAAAAACATAATTTGAATTCAAGATGTCAAAATTCAAATTAATTTTTTATTTATTTTTTTGATTGAATAGTGTATGAAAAGAAAAAAATTACTAATTGATTAAAAATTTAACAGCAAAGTAGATTAAATGTTACTGAAACTAATTTTCTTGTACAAACCGCTCGTGTTATTACTCCTGAAAATTTTGCTTTTGACTCCTGAAAACTCCTGAAATTCATTTTGTCTGGAAGAGTATGAACCTTGTACAAATGTGTTTCCTCTCCAAACCCATCCTCCATCTCTCCTTTGTCAAGCTGCAAACAGATGGCTATGAATAGGACTGATTAACTGATGAACAATATGCAGAACCAGTGTCCAAATAAGTCATTAATAGTAAATTGCCTGAATACGCATATTTACGATCGAAATATGCGGTTTTTATGTCGTTTGAAAACTTGTTTTTGCGATCGGGTAAAGGGTACGTTAGCTCCCAAAAATGTCCTTATTCGGCAATTTTTGTCTGACGATTCGTGAAAATTAACATTCGGTAAATGTTGTGTGACGATTTGACAAAATCATCGTCATTCGGCGAAATTCGGAGTTCCATTTGGGAATTCGACAAAATCATCATCATTCGGCACAAATTTGAGTGCCATGCGGCAATACTGAGTTTTCGCCAGGTGTGTTTGTGATCCGAAAATTTTGGTCTGACAACTTTCTAAAGCTGAAAAATTACATTGAAAAAAAAAAAAAAAAAAACCTTTTAAAATGGTCATTTTTAATGATTTTTGTATGCACATATGAGATTTTACGGGAAGGATGGGTGTTCTAATGTTAAACCAAGAGCAGGGGTTGAGCTTCCGAAAAATTCACTCTCAGAAAATTTTACGCGAGTTCACTTGCACCCCTGATTTCCGCCCTCCAAAAATTTAACTTCGGAGCGCCCCTGATTATGTCGTTTTCTTGAAATTTAACGGATTATTTAAAATCCCAAAACTACTCGACCAGAGCTACTGGGATCTCATCGGTCAGAGTTCGTGAAAACTACTCTTTATTGGATTAAAAATTATCTTCATTCGGCAGAATTTGGAGTGCCATTCTCAAAATTATCATCGTTCGGCAGAATTTGGAAAGCCATTGTGCAAAATTATCATTGTTCGGTTCTATTTTTATTTTAATTACTTCTACTTTAATTCATAACCATAGACTAATAATAAGAGTAGACAGAGCTATGGCAACCCTTTTGCTGCTCATAAACCAAACCATGTGACTGGTGGATATCCTAGCAACAGCGGGCGTTGATCGTAGCAGACGATCAACGCACGCGAGAAATGAAATAAATAGAATTGATGGAACACGGAAGAATGATCTTTTATGGAGTCCGATTTGTAAATTTGTTATTCTAAGTTGTAAATATTTTGTTAATAGACTGAGTTTTTCGTTTAGTGTTATTGTGCATTTTCTTTAGTCAATTTCAATAACTCTCTAAGCAATTAAATTTGCAAGCGCCCAAAAAGAATCGACAAACGGTAAGATTTTTACCTACAATTTCAATTTAAGATACCGATTAGTACATTTTTGCGTTAACGCACAACGTTTACGCCATTACGTTTACGCCAACGCTGACGTAGTAGTTCCGAATTAAATAAAAGTTACTGAAAACTGTGACCAAAACTATTACTAATGTCAAAATAATGCATAACTAAAAAAAAACAGTTCAATCTCTGCACTTGGAAATTTTTTTTTAATGAAAACACATTGTCTTAAAATACATGTTGAGAGTAGGGTAATAATGCCGGTTCTGCCCCAAGAGGCGGCTCTGCGGCTATGAGCCGCCTCCCAATCCCTCCGCTTCCCTGATGCCGCCTCCACCGCCTCCCAACTGACCTCCCCCCCTCCCCCAGCCGTTCCCTCCCTCGCCGCGTGAGTTGAGTTGTCCGTGAAAGATTACGAGGTTTCTGGTTGTCATGACAACCAGAGTTTTTAGTTTTCGGTTGGCAACACTTGTTGCTATGTTTTAACTTATGCTATGTTTAACGTTGGTGGCGCCATCTATTGAGAGGTTGATTTTTTATTTCCGGACTTTGAATATTTCTGCGAATTTAATTATTTTTATTTTTACAGAGTGTTGAAGTTGGGAATCGAACACCCAAACTTTGAGTTAGCAAAAACGTATGCTAACCACTATGCTATATTTTTCATTACTCTTTCAGTCTTAATGTGAATCTGTACCACGACAACGAATATTACAATTAAATTAATTTTAAAACCATCAGTTAATTTACTCTTTAGTACTAATCATGGCATATCATTAACTGAATTTCAGCTCATAATTGAAACTATCATCATTATTATTATTTTTCATAATAACAAAGTTTTCACTTAAGTAAAGATTTATTTAAATACAACCCATTCGAGATTTTAGATTTGGTTCAATGCTTTGTGGACTTGAAATATATTTTAAACTTTGATTTTCTTTTTCATGCATTTCAAACTTTATCATTTTTATTTTTTCTAACTTGTTAAATTTTCTTAACTAATTTCATTTTTCTTTGTCAAATTTACAAATATTTTTTCTAACTTGTAAAAATTTCGAAGAAATAATTTTCTTAACTAATTTTTTTTGACTTTCATACAACAAAATATTTTTTCTTACTTGTTAAATTTTCAAAGAAATAATTAACTTAAATATTCTTTCACACATTTTGAACTTTAACGTTTTTTCCTGTCATTTAGCACTTTGATTTTTTTTTTTTTTCACTATTTTAGCGTTTTTCAATTATTTTCAGTCTTTAACTATTTTCTTAACTTTTTAGTCTTTAACTAATTTCAAGCATTTCAGACTTAGATTATTTTTTCGTGATTTCGATTTTTTTTTTTAGTATATTTTAGAGTTTGATCATTTTCTCGCTTGTTTTGACTTTATCGTTTTTTTTTTTTTCCCGATATTTTTAAACTTAGAAATTTTTCACAAGTAGTGACAGGAATCGAACCTTCAAATTTTTCAAAACGTTATCATGTCTTCAATTTTTGCAATCATGTCAAACTTGCAATCAATTTACTCGTAGTAGTAATTAACACTTATCATTAACAAATTTTCTCAGATTTTAAAAAAATCAACTTAATTAATTTTTTCCAGTAAGCAAATTGCGCACTCAAGTTACATTCCAACACTGCATATATGTTTCAAGAGTTTCATTGAATTTATCACATTCCATTTAATTAACTCTAATAATTACTTTTTCATTAATACTTAACTTAATCATTTTATCATACATTTATTCCAGTTACAAAATTATGCTTAAAAGTTATTTATTTTTCTTAGCACAAGAGATTTTAACATGTTCCTACTAAAATGCTTTTCACTCTAGTTTGAGTTTACTAAAATAGCAACTCATTTACGATTTAGATTCATTTAATCGTCTTTGATTCTTTTTTCATTGTTAATATTTTAAATTATCACATACGTTATTATTTTTATACATTTATCCATTTAATTTTCGAAAATCTACAATCAATTTACTTTTCGTATTAATTAACACTTATCACTATCAAATATTTTCATGAATTTTAAAAAATTATCTTCTTAAATAATTTTTTACTGTAACCAAATTTCCCACTCAAGTTATATTTTATCACTACATATGCTTTTCATGAGTTTCACTTAATTTATCGCATTTCATTTAATTAACTCTAATAATTATTTTTTATCATCGATATTTAAGTTAATCATATTTTCCTTTCTTTATTTTTTTTTCATGCAAACACTCTTGATGGAATAAAACAAAATTTTCAACTTTCATGAATTAAATCCCCTCTGAATATTTTATTTTACTTTACCATACTTTACTATTTTACTTACTGCGTTTTACTATTTATCATTCATTACAGCTTTTCCAAAATATTACTTTACAACCAACCAATTTCATTAACAGAATTTTCATTGCAATTTATAAATTTCACTTTTATTTAATTATTTTTACCTACGGTAAAATAAAACACATAACACAAAAATGTTAAACATCAATGAAGTACCCAAGAAATGTTAAAATTATAAGTCGAGTATCAAAACTTCATGTCAGCAAATTTTAAAAATAGACTTACCGAAAAATAACTTCTACTGAAATTCATTTCAAAACTTGGAATCAATTTACTCTTAGCATTAATAAACACTTATCATTAAGAAATTTTCATGGATTTTAAAAATCAACTTATTTAATTTTTTTCCAGTAAGCAAATTTCGCACTCAAGTTACATTTCATCACTTTATATGCTTTTCAAGAGTTTCATTTAATTTATCACATTTTATTTAATCAACTCTATTAATTATTTTTTTGATTAGTATTTAACTTAGTCATTTTATCGCATAGTGTTTTACTTTATTATTTTTTTTTTTTTCATACAAGCACTCTTGTTAGAATAAAACAAAATTTTCAACCTTCATGAATTAGAATCACTTTGGCTATTTCATTTTCCCAATAATATTTTACTTTAACAACTAATTTCTTTAACAAAATCGATATCATTTATTTTAGTCTTTATCCTTTTCGAACGATACATTCAAATGGACAGCTATACGTTAAATTAAGAAACTTAATCTAAATTTTGACAAATTAAGTTATAGCTAAATACTGACTAAAATTAAGTACAAAAGACTAACCTTTTTGGGGTGAAATCCCTCAAGTACCAGCTATCGCGAAGTTATTTAAAAACAGTGAATGAAATTGTAATAAGTGGATTGTTAATTATAACTCAATCTCACAAAATTACAATTACATGCATGTTTTATTTGAAATCGCTGCATACGGCTGGCTGCCCATCGTCGATTTGCAGAACGCATGCCGTGATATCGCAAATCAACTCGGCTGTTGAAAGAAACTACCGTAATCCCACAGCACTTCGGATCGTCCACACACACGCATCGAGGCGAATTGAGAAAATGACTTTATCAATATTGCTATCTACCCCTTTACCGATAACAGATAACAAACCCCACGTGCTAGTATTATTCACCACCTGGCCTACGTCTTTCAAGTGATGTCACTGTTTCTGACCAATTAAAATTAGTTCACGTTTCTCAAATATCAAGCACATAGATCGGCAATAGCCTGATGTCAGGTTTTTCCAAACAAAATTTTAGATTTTAATTCGTAGTTTCGAATTAATTTCTTTTTCATTTCAAACTTATAAAAAAAAATTTCCAGCTTGTAAGAATATTTCTTTCAAAAACAGATTTTTGATTCAAAACAGTATTTTTTCAAACTTGTAATATTTTTCTACTTAGAAAATGAAATCAAAAATTTTTGTTTTCTTTAATCATATAAAATGTTTTTAAGAAATAATTTCTCAAACTTGTAATATTTTTCCACTAATTAAAAAAAAATCAATTTTTTTTTTCAATCATATAAAAATAAATTTTTAATCTTACAACAGTAAATTTTTCCGCAAAAATATTTTTTTCAAATCAAAATAATAATAATATTTTTGTAACATATTGTTTTTTTTTCCTTTCAATCTTTTTTTTTTTTTTTCAAAAATTTTCAAACTTACGAAATAAAATTTTTTCAACTGAATCTTCAAACGAAATGCTTTAATTAAATTTAAAACTCAATATCACTTTACTCTTAGTATTAATAACCAATAGCACTTAACCATTTACTCTTTGCACTCTAAGTATTAATTAACACACACGCATTAGAAATAATAATAATAATGTTTAAGATACTTACAAATCACTTACTCAAGCTTTCAAATATCCATCTAGCATGTTATTGTTCATTCGTGTGAGGGAACTTGTAATAAAACTTTACTTATCAACCGAAATTATAAGCGAAAAAATCGCATTTTTTAGCACTTAATATAATCCTACAATTAACAAATTGGTTTTAACTTTGAATTTAAGAAAAATAAAAACTATTACACACTTAGTAACATATCTATCGATGTATATTATTTCATGACAAATCACAAATAGGTGAGGATCTTTTATCGATCATGTGACCAACTAAGTTAAGAAAGAGCGTTCTTATCTCATATGAGAATTTATAAGTCTTTAATATTTCTCTTTAATGTAAGTGTATTGATACGTACGAGTTTGTGTATGTGAATATAACTGTGTATTGTTTTCAAACCATTGTCATGTTTAAGCTTTACGGTTCTAATTTTGACTTTCCACTTAGCATTATTTGAAGTCCTTCGCATGCATTAAACTATAGAAATATTACAAAAATTATATTTTCATTCAGTCTTAATTACAAAACCATACAATAAGATGAAGACAACACCGATAGTATAAAGATTACTTACAATAAAGTGCATATAAAAAATATATGTAAGAGTGATTTCAAAGTATAATCCATCAACCATATTCAACAACTCAATCAAAACACAAGTCTCTTTTAAAATGATAAACACAATTTATTCACACACACAGTAAAAGACAATTAAAAAAACTTTCATCTTTAAGTAAAACTCTTCAAAACTTTCAAGCGTATTTTTAACATCGATTGCATCAAATAAATCAGACACATGACATTTTAAACATGGACTATCAACATTCAAAGCAACGAAGTCACGAGTCAAGTTTTCCCAATTAACATTAAAAAGAGCCCGTTCGAAAAAAAAAGTGTCGAACTTTCGACCCCTTGTTAATGATTCACATTCATGCACTCTCATGTAAAAAATGAATCCATTTTTACAATCCACACATTCTTTTTTAGAAAGGTAGTTTATGTTGCATATGAGCTCATCAAATAGTCACTTACGTAGAGAATCAGCCAGTTTACGAACTTCTTGTGATGTATATGTGCTGATTTTATCACATCGACAATCACAGGGATATTTTTTCTCAATTTCCGAAAGGATGTACTCTTTTAGAGTATAAGTCATAAGTTTGTCTTTGACACTACGTGAGATACAAGGGGATGCGTAGCACAATTTGTCAATCTGGCTTTCCAAAAGTAGAACTCTATCAGGCATCAACTGGAACACTTCTCGTTTCAGTTTGAACAATCTTTGCACACTAACACAGATGTTACCATTCGCACTCGACTCTCCTTTTTTATAACAAAAGCGAAATCACGGTCTTCGATTAATTTTTGATTTACATTTTTACGTAGGCTTGAAATAAGTGATCTCCACACATCTGGTTCTAAGGAAATACCATCCATAGTTGGTCGAAAAATACCATCTTTCCCACACGTATATCTTCTAATATGCACGCGTGTACGTTTCCGAAAAGTATTCACCTAAAGTGAAAATACAATCACCCAAGTGTATCATATCATCAGGCTGTGGAGAAGCCTCAATGTTCATTTTCATGTTCGTTGCATCCCATCTGTTCATCTTCAGGCTTCAAAGTTTCAGAATGATTTTCACCAGCGTTAGTCATTCTTAACTCTCATAGGATTAGGAGTCACAATACTAAAACAACTTCCTGTGAACTTAAAAAATAAATCAAACTAGGTTTTAACACTAGCTGGTGAAGAAAAATCCTAAGTACATAGAATAAAATTTCACGATCTCTTTCAAAGCTCAGAATCACCCTGAAAATGATTCTCCAAACATCCACTATAAACCAATGAATATTCACTTTAACCAATGAGAAGTGTACATAAATCTCTTGCTACTGACGTCATAGAATATCACATGAACTTTTGAGCAGAATTGAGTTGTTTTACACAGTATTCAGATTTTTAGAAAATGCCAACACTTTGACTTCCAAATTCATCCTGACCTACTACGAGTAATTTTAAGATGGTAGCAGGTTTTCACATCACATCGAATGCCGATGACGGTTTCGCATCTCATGCAAATTGACATGATCAATTACACGTGATTGATCATGTCATGCGTGAGATGCGAAACCGTCATCGGCATTCGATGTGATGTGAAAACCTGCTACCATCTTAAAATTACTCGTAGTAGGTCAGGATGAATTTGGAAGTCAAAGTGTTGGCATTTTCTAAAAATCTGAATACTGTGTAAAACAACTCAATTCTGCTCAAAAGTTCATGTGATATTCTATGACGTCAGTAGCAAGAGATTTATGTACACTTCTCATTGGTTAAAGTGAATATTCATTGGTTTATAGTGGATGTTTGGAGAATCATTTTCAGGGTGATTCTGAGCTTTGAAAGAGATCGTGAAATTTTATTCTATGTACTTAGGATTTTTCTTCACCAGCTAGTGTTAAAACCTAGTTTGATTTATTTTTTAAGTTCACAGGAAGTTGTTTTAGTATTGTGACTCCTAATCCTATGAGAGTTAAGAATGACTAACGCTGGTGAAAATCATTCTGAAACTTTGAAGCCTGAAGATGAACAGATGGGATGCAACGAACATGAAAATGAACATTGAGGCTTCTCCACAGCCTGATGATATGATACACTTGGGTGATTGTATTTTCACTTTAGGTGAATACTTTTCGGAAACGTACACGCGTGCATATTAGAAGATATACGTGTGGGAAAGATGGTATTTTTCGACCAACTATGGATGGTATTTCCTTAGAACCAGATGTGTGGAGATCACTTATTTCAAGCCTACGTAAAAATGTAAATCAAAAATTAATCGAAGACCGTGATTTCGCTTTTGTTATAAAAAAGGAGAGTCGAGTGCGAATGGTAACATCTGTGTTAGTGTGCAAAGATTGTTCAAACTGAAACGAGAAGTGTTCCAGTTGATGCCTGATAGAGTTCTACTTTTGGAAAGCCAGATTGACAAATTGTGCTACGCATCCCCTTGTATCTCACGTAGTGTCAAAGACAAACTTATGACTTATACTCTAAAAGAGTACATCCTTTCGGAAATTGAGAAAAAATATCCCTGTGATTGTCGATGTGATAAAATCAGCACATATACATCACAAGAAGTTCGTAAACTGGCTGATTCTCTACGTAAGTGACTATTTGATGAGCTCATATGCAACATAAACTACCTTTCTAAAAAAGAATGTGTGGATTGTAAAAATGGATTCATTTTTTACATGAGAGTGCATGAATGTGAATCATTAACAAGGGGTCGAAAGTTCGACACTTTTTTTTTCGAACGGGCTCTTTTTAATGTTAATTGGGAAAACTTGACTCGTGACTTCGTTGCTTTGAATGTTGATAGTCCATGTTTAAAATGTCATGTGTCTGATTTATTTGATGCAATCGATGTTAAAAATACGCTTGAAAGTTTTGAAGAGTTTTACTTAAAGATGAAAGTTTTTTTAATTGTCTTTTACTGTGTGTGTGAATAAATTGTGTTTATCATTTTAAAAGAGACTTGTGTTTTGATTGAGTTGTTGAATATGGTTGATGGATTATACTTTGAAATCACTCTTACATATATTTTTTATATGCACTTTATTGTAAGTAATCTTTATACTATCGGTGTTGTCTTCATCTTATTGTATGGTTTTGTAATTAAGACTGAATGAAAATATAATTTTTGTAATATTTCTATAGTTTAATGCATGCGAAGGACTTCAAATAATGCTAAGTGGAAAGTCAAAATTAGAACCGTAAAGCTTAAACATGACAATGGTTTGAAAACAATACACAGTTATATTCACATACACAAACTCGTACGTATCAATACACTTACATTAAAGAGAAATATTAAAGACTTATAAATTCTCATATGAGATAAGAACGCTCTTTCTTAACTTAGTTGGTCACATGATCGATAAAAGATCCTCACCTATTTGTGATTTGTCATGAAATAATATACATCGATAGATATGTTACTAAGTGTGTAATAGTTTTTATTTTTCTTAAATTCAAAGTTAAAACCAATTTGTTAATTGTAGGATTATATTAAGTGCTAAAAAATGCGATATTTTCGCTTATAATTTCGGTTGATAAGTAAAGTTTTATTACAAGTTCCCTCACACGAATGAACAATAACATGCTAGATGGATATTTGAAAGCTTGAGTAAGTGATTTGTAAGTATCTTAAACATTATTATTATTATTTCTAATGCGTGTGTGTTAATTAATACTTAGAGTGCAAAGAGTAAATGGTTAAGTGCTATTGGTTATTAATACTAAGAGTAAAGTGATATTGAGTTTTAAATTTAATTAAAGCATTTCGTTTGAAGATTCAGTTGAAAAAATTTTATTTCGTAAGTTTGAAAATTTTTGAAAAAAAAAAAAAAGATTGAAAGGAAAAAAAAACAATATGTTACAAAAATATTATTATTATTTTGATTTGAAAAAAATATTTTTGCGGAAAAATTTACTGTTGTAAGATTAAAAATTTATTTTTATATGATTGAAAAAAAAAATTGATTTTTTTTTAATTAGTGGAAAAATATTACAAGTTTGAGAAATTATTTCTTAAAAACATTTTATATGATTAAAGAAAACAAAAATTTTTGATTTCATTTTCTAAGTAGAAAAATATTACAAGTTTGAAAAAATACTGTTTTGAATCAAAAATCTGTTTTTGAAAGAAATATTCTTACAAGCTGGAAATTTTTTTTTATAAGTTTGAAATGAAAAAGAAATTAATTCGAAACTACGAATTAAAATCTAAAATTTTGTTTGGAAAAACCTGACATCAGGCTATTGCCGATCTATGTGCTTGATATTTGAGAAACGTGAACTAATTTTAATTGGTCAGAAACAGTGACATCACTTGAAAGACGTAGGCCAGGTGGTGAATAATACTAGCACGTGGGGTTTGTTATCTGTTATCGGTAAAGGGGTAGATAGCAATATTGATAAAGTCATTTTCTCAATTCGCCTCGATGCGTGTGTGTGGACGATCCGAAGTGCTGTGGGATTACGGTAGTTTCTTTCAACAGCCGAGTTGATTTGCGATATCACGGCATGCGTTCTGCAAATCGACGATGGGCAGCCAGCCGTATGCAGCGATTTCAAATAAAACATGCATGTAATTGTAATTTTGTGAGATTGAGTTATAATTAACAATCCACTTATTACAATTTCATTCACTGTTTTTAAATAACTTCGCGATAGCTGGTACTTGAGGGATTTCACCCCAAAAAGGTTAGTCTTTTGTACTTAATTTTAGTCAGTATTTAGCTATAACTTAATTTGTCAAAATTTAGATTAAGTTTCTTAATTTAACGTATAGCTGTCCATTTGAATGTATCGTTCGAAAAGGATAAAGACTAAAATAAATGATATCGATTTTGTTAAAGAAATTAGTTGTTAAAGTAAAATATTATTGGGAAAATGAAATAGCCAAAGTGATTCTAATTCATGAAGGTTGAAAATTTTGTTTTATTCTAACAAGAGTGCTTGTATGAAAAAAAAAAAATAATAAAGTAAAACACTATGCGATAAAATGACTAAGTTAAATACTAATCAAAAAAATAATTAATAGAGTTGATTAAATAAAATGTGATAAATTAAATGAAACTCTTGAAAAGCATATAAAGTGATGAAATGTAACTTGAGTGCGAAATTTGCTTACTGGAAAAAAATTAAATAAGTTGATTTTTAAAATCCATGAAAATTTCTTAATGATAAGTGTTTATTAATGCTAAGAGTAAATTGATTCCAAGTTTTGAAATGAATTTCAGTAGAAGTTATTTTTCGGTAAGTCTATTTTTAAAATTTGCTGACATGAAGTTTTGATACTCGACTTATAATTTTAACATTTCTTGGGTACTTCATTGATGTTTAACATTTTTGTGTTATGTGTTTTATTTTACCGTAGGTAAAAATAATTAAATAAAAGTGAAATTTATAAATTGCAATGAAAATTCTGTTAATGAAATTGGTTGGTTGTAAAGTAATATTTTGGAAAAGCTGTAATGAATGATAAATAGTAAAACGCAGTAAGTAAAATAGTAAAGTATGGTAAAGTAAAATAAAATATTCAGAGGGGATTTAATTCATGAAAGTTGAAAATTTTGTTTTATTCCATCAAGAGTGTTTGCATGAAAAAAAAATAAAGAAAGGAAAATATGATTAACTTAAATATCGATGATAAAAAATAATTATTAGAGTTAATTAAATGAAATGCGATAAATTAAGTGAAACTCATGAAAAGCATATGTAGTGATAAAATATAACTTGAGTGGGAAATTTGGTTACAGTAAAAAATTATTTAAGAAGATAATTTTTTAAAATTCATGAAAATATTTGATAGTGATAAGTGTTAATTAATACGAAAAGTAAATTGATTGTAGATTTTCGAAAATTAAATGGATAAATGTATAAAAATAATAACGTATGTGATAATTTAAAATATTAATAATGAAAAAAGAATCAAAGACGATTAAATGAATCTAAATCGTAAATGAGTTGCTATTTTAGTAAACTCAAACTGGAGTGAAAAGCATTTTAGTAGGAACATGTTAAAATCTCTTGTGCTAAGAAAAATAAATAACTTTTAAGCATAATTTTGTAACTGGAATAAATGTATGATAAAATGATTAAGTTAAGTATTAATGAAAAAGTAATTATTAGAGTTAATTAAATGGAATGTGATAAATTCAATGAAACTCTTGAAACATATATGCAGTGTTGGAATGTAACTTGAGTGCGCAATTTGCTTACTGGAAAAAATTAATTAAGTTGATTTTTTTAAAATCTGAGAAAATTTGTTAATGATAAGTGTTAATTACTACTACGAGTAAATTGATTGCAAGTTTGACATGATTGCAAAAATTGAAGACATGATAACGTTTTGAAAAATTTGAAGGTTCGATTCCTGTCACTACTTGTGAAAAATTTCTAAGTTTAAAAATATCGGGAAAAAAAAAAAAAACGATAAAGTCAAAACAAGCGAGAAAATGATCAAACTCTAAAATATACTAAAAAAAAAAATCGAAATCACGAAAAAATAATCTAAGTCTGAAATGCTTGAAATTAGTTAAAGACTAAAAAGTTAAGAAAATAGTTAAAGACTGAAAATAATTGAAAAACGCTAAAATAGTGAAAAAAAAAAAAAAATCAAAGTGCTAAATGACAGGAAAAAACGTTAAAGTTCAAAATGTGTGAAAGAATATTTAAGTTAATTATTTCTTTGAAAATTTAACAAGTAAGAAAAAATATTTTGTTGTATGAAAGTCAAAAAAAATTAGTTAAGAAAATTATTTCTTCGAAATTTTTACAAGTTAGAAAAAATATTTGTAAATTTGACAAAGAAAAATGAAATTAGTTAAGAAAATTTAACAAGTTAGAAAAAATAAAAATGATAAAGTTTGAAATGCATGAAAAAGAAAATCAAAGTTTAAAATATATTTCAAGTCCACAAAGCATTGAACCAAATCTAAAATCTCGAATGGGTTGTATTTAAATAAATCTTTACTTAAGTGAAAACTTTGTTATTATGAAAAATAATAATAATGATGATAGTTTCAATTATGAGCTGAAATTCAGTTAATGATATGCCATGATTAGTACTAAAGAGTGAATTAACTGATGGTTTTAAAATTAATTTAATTGTAATATTCGTTGTCATGGTACAGATTCACATTAAGACTGAAAGAGTAATGAAAAATATAGCATAGTGGTTAGCATACGTTTTTGCTAACTCAAAGTTTGGGTGTTCGATTCCCGGCCGCGACACTCTGTAAAAATAAAAATAATTAAATTCGCGAAACTTTGGTTGTCTTGACAACCATTCGTCGAAATTATTCAAAGTTCGGAAATAAAAAATCAACCTCTCAATAGATGGCGCCAGGAGCATTGCAAAAATAAAATCTTCAAAGTTCGCGTAAAAATATTCACATCCGAAACGTTGAGTGTTGCCATCCCAAAACTCGTAAAAGGTTACGAAAAACAAGTGTTGCCATCCGAAAACTTCTACGAAGTGTTGCCATCCCAAAACTCTGGTTGTCATGACAACCAGAAACCTCGTAATCTTTCACGGACAACTCAACTCACGCGGCGAGGGAGGGAACGGCTGGGGGAGGCGCAGGGATTGGGAGGCGGTGGAGGCGGCATCAGGGAGGCGGAGGGATTGGGAGGCGGCTCATAGCCGCAGAGCCGCCTCTTGGGGCAGAACCGGCATTATTACCCTACTGTTGAGTGTCAAACTATAGATAATGCTGCCATCTGGCAACCGTGCTGCCAAAGTCTTCGCCAAGCCCTTCCACTAGTCACGTGATACATCTATGAACCAATTTTCTTCATCAGCAAGATTGAAAAAGCTCGGTCTACTCTTATTATTAGTCTATGATTTTTATTTTGATTACTTCTACTTTAATTCATAACTTCTACTTTAATATAGAGGGCGCAGTTTTTGTCTTGTTTCATGGAACGATAATAATAAAAATGGCAGTTTTGGCTGAAAACTGAATGATGTTGTGTGGCTTGTTTTTACACACATAAAATTACGGTTTTTTTTTTGTATACGTGGAAATTTTTCCTCTGGCGCAACGTACATAAAATTGGAGGCACCGGCGAGATGTCTGAAAAAAAAAAATTGGAAAGATAAGTATAATCTTTTCTTGAATTTTTATGGAATTAGAAAAAGCCGCTGACTTTGGTTTGGAAGATACAGAAGCAAAAAAGCTCCGTGAGCGAGCTAAAGCCTCATTAACCAGAATTCGGAATTCATTGCATTCTGTGTAATCTAAAAATGATATTTTAACTAGATTGGAAAAAGTAGAAGAATCGTTTAAAGATTTTGATAAATATGATGGGCTTTTGCCTGAAAAAGATTCAGAAATTGAAGAATTTACGGAACTGTATTTCGATACCAGAGTCAAATTGCAAAATTTGTTGGATGAAATTGTTATTAATGAAAATGTTATTTCTATGAATTTTAAACCAGTGCATTCTATTAAGGGTGATTTTAAATTGCCACGGCTTAATATTCCATCGTTTAATGGTAATTATACTGACTGGCTCAGTTTCAAAGATTAATATGTTTCAACAGTTCATGGTAATGAATCTTTAAGCAAGGTACAGAAATTTCAGTATTTGAAAGGTTTATTGTTAGAAGGGTAGAATTACGGTAACCGGGTCGCGTTGGCGTAATTTTTCAAAAACTGCCAAATTTGGCAGTACTACAATGTAAACAAAAGAAATCATCCAATGAGTGTTGATCCAAAGACAAGGGGTGGAGCTTCGGATTGCTCAAACTATCACCTTAGTAACTACAACTGTTTATTAACCTTTTTCTTTCTCTGATTGCAATCGTAAAGAAAAAAAAGGCATTAAAATTCTTTTTTCCTTTTTAAAATATTGCAAAATATGGAAAGAAACAAATGATAAGGCCTATTTTTTTTTTATAGAACTATATTATTTTTCTTACTTTGAAATAAAAGTTGCAGAAAAGACAAATGAGAGGTAACTTTTTTCAAGATATTGACTTAAACGCGGGAAGAAAAAGCGTAGTATCTACAGAGATGAATATTTGAGACATACGAAGAAACGTGTTTTGAGATTCGATACTAACAATAGCGAAATGATTTAATTTGATCTTTTTGTTTTTTCAGTGGAAAGCAAGTAAGCAAGCTTGTACAAGACAATTAAAATACAACCCATAACAAAAATGCGAAAAAAAATTTAAATAAACATTTGCCGATACTGCTCTTTACTTTCCCATTGCAGTAATATTGAACTCATTTTTTTCTGTAGGAAAAGAAATAAAATATCATGAATGATGTATGTGAAGGAAAAGGCTCATGACGTATATGGTGTTACTTTCTATTAACATGTTTAATTTGCTAAGGAACATTAAAATGAAACATAAATTTTTACCGAAATTTAACAACAGTAAATGTTGGACAGAACACGACATTAGTCTGAAATAAACTGAGAAAAAGCCATTAAAAATACTTACTGTTTAATTAAGACTTAAAACGATCTACTAAATAAGTTAAATCATATCAAAATATTCTTTCAGAGAACGTTATCATAACTAAATTAGAATTCTAACTTACTGAATAAGTGATTATGATAATTACTAAATTTTAAATTTCAGATGGAACAATAAAACATGAAGGAAATAACTTACTGCGAACACATTCCATAATCGTATCCAAAATGTATGAATAACTAATTTTTAAATCTAAAAGTTAAAAGAGTTAAAAGTGACAAACATTTCGCGATGTAAAATTTCATAAGATGTTTCGAAGATCTAAAATTTGAAAAAACACAATATGTTGCCAATTTTCAGAAAAAATCACCTTTGGAAAAATTTAAAATATTATTCTATGGAATTAAAAGAAAAAAAAAAGGATTTATTGGACAAATAAATTACAAATTTGTAAAGGTGAATTCTGAAATGGCTGATTGGCCAAACGAATAGCAAATCAGCTTTGGTGTAGGGTTACCAAAATTGCTCCGTCGCCAAGGTAAGGTAGCGGGTTACCAGAATGAAATATTTATCGCCGCGACCCGGTTACCGTAATTCTACCGTTAGAAGAGTCAGCTGCTATAATTAAACATATTTTGGTGTGTGAAAATGGCTATGATGAAGCGTGGCAAAAATTGCTTAGTAGATATGATAAAAAGAAACAGATTGTTAATTCTTTATTGAGAACATTTATTGAGCAGCCTAATATTATTAAAGTAAATGGTTGTAATTTACGACAATTGGCAGGTACCTCTGATGAGGTAATTAGGGGTTTAACACTTTCAGGGGCGGTGGTCGCGCTGTGAAACCACTAATTTATAAAAAAATTTCTCTGTTTTTTCTGAATTTTTTGAATCAAAATCGATTGATTGGATTGGATTTATCTTCAGATTTTAAAATTTTTAATTAGCGTTGAAAGGTGAATCATTTTTCTTCATTTTACCTGAGGTAGTCAATCATATTGTTCGAAAAGATTCAAATTCATTTTTACATGCATAAACATGTTTTTTTCCATCCCCAGGTGGGGGGTGGGAACAAATGGGGACACCACCCCCAGCGAAAAAAATTGTGAAAAAAATTTTTTTAACTGAAAAATCTATGTCTATATGATCAAATAAACCCGCTTGTGGTGTTTTTTCTTAATATTTCTCAAAAATTAATGACGCGCCCCTGAAAGGGTTAAAGTCATTGCATAATGAAGCAACGTTACGCGATCCATGACTTATATACTTGCTTTTGCAAAAGTTGGATTGTGAAACACGTCAAATTTGGTCGCAAAAGACTTGTGATAAGGAATTGAAGAATTTATTCAGCTTTTCAATGAAAGATGTTCATCATTAGAAGTATGTGATGAAGAAAATAATAAGAAATGGGTTTCAAAACCGGATAAAGTTGTCGAAGCAAATTTAATTAGTAATTTAAAGCAAATGTCCTAAATGTGATGGGGGGCATGGTTTACACAATTGTATGAAATTTAAACTGATTGATGTTGAATCTAGAAGAAGTTTTGTGTATAAAAGTGGTTTATGCTTCGTGTGTTTCAAGCAGCATAATGCTAAAAGTTGCACTAGTAATTTTCTATGTCGTATTTGTAAACAAAAACACGAGACATTATTACATGAGAGTTCTAAAAATTCGTTGCAAGTTTCCTCAAGCAGTAATAAGGACTCTGTGGAGGAAACTGAGAATTCAAACTTTTCGGTCAACACAAATGAACATTCGGGTAGTGCTTTGCTGCCTACGGCAGTTGTAAAAATTAATGATTCGTCAGGACAGGCTCAAGACTGTCGTATTTTGCTCGACTCTGGATCTATGGCTTCTTTTATTTCGGAAAGTTGTTTACAAAGATTAAATTTAAAAAGAAAAAATGCTAGAATCTCGATAAACGGCATAGGAGGAAGCAAAGCGGACACCACTCGAGGAGTAATAAATTTAACTATTCATTCGAAAACACAAGAAAAGGTCCACAAATTGAACGTTCAGGCATTTGTTCTAAATAAATTGACAGCGAACTTACCGTCGGAACAATGAGATACTAGTAACTTGAGTTTTTTTAAAAGGTATTGATTTAGCGGATCCTTGGTTCCAACAGCCTGGACCTATTTGATGTAATAGCCGGAGCCAGTGGCGCACACAAGGGAGGGGTCCAGGGGGTCCGGACCCCTCCCATAGCTCTTGCATTTTTCGTATTTCAACTGATTATGATTTTATGCACTTGATACACAAAATATTTCCAAACAAAGAAAACAAGAATTTCAGTTCTAATAATAGGGAAAAAAATCCTCTTGTTAAAAGATTTTTTAGAAAATGTGTTCATTTCTTGTAAAGAATTGCACAAGCGAGAGATCTTTCTCGACTTTGAGAAGGCTAAAAACATACTTAAATAGTACTATGTATAATGAACGTTTAATGTGTTCTTGTACTGCTGAATTCAAGCAATGTCACCATCACACACCGAGGAAGTTATAAATAAAATCGAAAAATGAACTAAAAAACTAAATTTTATTCTACGATGTTTTGTAAACCTATAGAAGCAGACTATGGGTGACTGTAAATGAAAACAGAGTAATAATAATGGTTTTAGTTTTGTAATTACAGGTTTAAATGAGATTTTTCTTGTTCTTCAGACTTGCTGCTTCTTATACTTGAATTTGGGCATGTGTTTTCATTTATGAACAATGATAAAAGTAAACACATTGCATAAATTTGTTTGCTTTCTGGTAATTTAAGTATCAGTTATTAAAGTTTTTTTTATTAATTAGTGCTAATTATTTATTCCATAATTTATTTTTTACTGTTTTTGTTCTCAAGAATCAATAAAATCAAGTCAATGTGTTTGACGGCATATTGGAGTATGATATGAAAATGGGACTTTTAACTATGGACCCTCTCCTTGCAAAATTTCTGTGTGCGCCACTGATCGGAGCAGATTATGTGTTTCAGACACTACGTCCTGGGCAAATTATAGGAGCTAAAAATGAACCAATAGCTCAAAATACAGTTTTTGGATGGGTTATCTCAGGTAAACTAAAATCGCAAGCAGGTGATTCAAGAGAGATAAATTTAATCAACATGCATTCGGAAATAAATATTGACAAAACATTGCAGGAGTTTTGGAAAACAGAAGAAATAAACTATAAAGAAAAGGTTTTGACGGATGAAGAACAGTTTTGTGAAAGTAATTTTGAAAATACTCATAAAATTATGGGAAATTTGAACTTAAACTTCCGTTCTATAAATCAAGAGATATGTTGGGTGAATCAAAAGCTGCCGCAATTTCACGCTTATTTGCTATGGAACGCAAATTTAAAAAAGATGAAATGCTAGAACACGATTATAAAGGGTTTATGGGGGAATATGAAGACATGGGTCACATGGTTCCTGCAAGCTTAACAGATCCAGAAAAACATTATTTTTTACCCCATCATGCTGTTTTAAGGGGGTCCGGGACACAAAAATCGTCAAATTTTGCAATTTTTTTTTTATCATTTGAAAAATTACTTCATTTTCTTCTGTTTAAAAGGACGATTGAATATTGTTTCTATCTTAATTAGAACGAAAGATACAATTATTTTTGTTGCATGCACCTAACTAATGTGTACTTAACTTTAAAACTTTAAACGCGTTTTTCTCCATGATGCAATTTTTCCCGATTTCTTGCATTCAAACTCTTATAAGTCAGGAACCGATAGAGATGAAGTAATGAAATTTGGAGCATATCTTTTTCAAACAGTTTACTTTAATTTTTATTCGGCGAATTTGAAAAAAATGTTTACTGCAAAAAATATGCTTTTTTTAAAAAAAAAGTATCTTCGAATTTTTCGAAATTTTTCTTCAAATATTTTCTATTTTTTATTGAATCAATATTTTTAAAATCGCCGAATAAAAATTAAAGCTTAGATATTTGTGCATAATTTTTTGAAAAAAAATTGAAAATTGACCAAGAATATTTTGAGTTATAGCAATTTAAAGCAACCTTATTTAAAAAAAAAAAACAAATTAAATTTAAATAAAAAAATTTTTTTTTTAGTATTTATGTTGTGATATTAAATAGATCGTGAATCAGTGCAAAAAATTTCAAAACTCTAAAGTATGTAATAAAATTTTTTTCAAAATGTGTCCCGGACCCCCTTAAAGCCCGATAGTGTAACTACGCAGCTAAGGGTGATTTTTCGATGCGTCAAGTAAAACTTCGACATCGGTCTCATTAAATTCAGTTTTGGGTGTTGGCCCAATCGTCCAGAGAGACTAATTTTCAATTTTGTTGAACTTCCGCATGTATGAATTTGCTTTTACTGCAGACATTGCTAAAATGTGTAATAGACAAGTGTGGGTATCTGAGGAAGATCAAAACTATCAGCTCATACTATGGAGAACCAATTCAAAGTCTCAAATGCAGGAATTTAAATTGCGTACTTTTAACGTACGGAACTGCATCGGCCCCATTTTTGGCAACCAGAGTGCTGCAACAAATAGGAATGAACTGCGAAACAGAAAATCCACTTCTTTCGAAAGTTATTTTAAATGACTTTTACATGGATGATTTGTTATCGGGTGTAGATAATATAAGTGAAGGTACAGTACCCGCAACTAATAAAATCACTGGATTATAAAATCAGCCGCTTTTTAAAATCAAATCTGGAAGAACAGAATCATTGCAATACCAAAACATGTTAAAACCATCTTTTAATAAAATCACTATCGCCGTTTTATAAAATCAAACTTTTGGGCATCATACGTAAAAAAATTGTTAAAGCGCCACCAAGAAGTGAAGGAATCGGCTTCAGAAGATGAGAATATCTTCTCATCTTCAAGAGAAGAGTCAAATTTGCCTATTCATTTTCAATAGATGCCAGTAAAGTGCTTGATAATGTACGATGCACTTTAGAACAAAGAGGAAAATATGTTGAACGTTACAAAACACTTTGTAAACTCTCAAACGATATTGAATCTTGGCTCTCCCAATTCTGTTAAGCAAACAACAATACACCTACATTTTAAGATCCTTGTGCAAGTAATTATAAAAAAAAATAAATATACCTCATGTTTAGTTAAAATGATAACTGTATTTTGAAATACTTAAAACAGAAATAAAGGAAGTAATTCAATTCATTTTCAAAGTATTTAAACTTCAAAACCTTTTATTTTTTTGAATGCCGGTTAATAAAATCAGCCGCTTTATAAAATCAAATGTCCAGATCGAATGTCCTTTCATCTCAGAAAATGGAGATCAAACGCGGAAGAAATTTTGAATCACATTGAGTCCGATTCGAGAAATTTAGCGGAGGTTCGAATTCTGCCAAGTAAGGAATCAAGTTTTAGGACTTTATTGGGACTCGAATTTGGATTGCTTCACGTTTAAAATTGCCTTTCGTGAAGAGCATTCAGTAACAAAAAGACAAATTCTCTCAGAATCTGCAAAGATATTTGATCCATTAGGACTTTCATCTCCTTGTACTGTAATAGTTAAAATATTTTATCAAAAATTGTGGTTACATAATTTAGATTGGGATACAGCTTGCTCTGCCAAATGAGTTACAAAAGGATTGGAAAAAATTTCAAGAAAATCTATCATCTGTTAATTTAATGAAGATTCCAAGGTGGTTAAACTAATTCAAATTCATGGGTTTTCCGATGCTTCGGAATTACTTAACGTTAAATCCCGGCTATCACAAATTTGCCATTTCAACTGCGCTTGCGCACGGACTTTGCTTTTTGGGCTTTCTGCTTTAAGATTTCGTGTTGTTTGTTTATATTTAAGCTGAGCTAAAGTACCAACAAATTAATGATGCGATTAGAATACTTTCACAACGATTTCGTGATATATTATATGAAACTACGGATATGAATAATTGATAATTTTTATAATGTAAAGAGAAAAATGACACTTCAATATTTATTGGTTTGGAAATATTTATTTAACATAAAATTAAAACACGTTGTGTACTTCAAAAATGATTGGAATATGAGTACAGATATCCGTCTTTTGCGGATCTTTTACGTTAGGCGTAAACAGCTTAGTGTTATACATTTTTATTTAGGTTGAGGGTTCGGTTTTGTATTAGAAATGCTGAAATTCTAGTATGCTTTTCTGAGTTTAAAAATTTGACTCTGAAAAGGGGAAGGGGCAGAAAAATCAGACACCGAATCCATTAATTATTAAGACGCAAAACTCAATCTTTGCCGAAGCCTAAAAATTAAATCAGAGAAAGCTTTGTGATTTCTAATTTTTATCCATTGCTATCTCGTATTTAGTGATAAATTTAAAATGTTTGTAATTAATTTTAGCAAGATTTTTGAAATGAGCAAAGTCCGCGCGCAAGCGCAGTTGAAATGGCAAATTTGTGATAACCGGGATTTAACGTCGAGTCTGATTCTACAGTAGTTTTAGCGTGGTTAGTTAGCCATCCCCCGTAAATGGAAACAGTTCGTTGCTAATAGAACATCTGAAATTTTGGAAATAATTCCATTCAAAAGTTGGGGCTACGTGGAATCAAAAGAGAACCCGGCAGATATTGCCTCACGCGGGCTAAATGCTAATTTGTTAATTGATTGCAATTTGTGGTGGAACAGCCCACCTTGGCTACTCAAAGATTCAAAGGATTGGCCTGAAGCCATTCACGTGCAAGAAAACAAAAACACACTAGCGGAAAAAAAGCTTAAAGTATTAAATTGCAATTTATCAGAAAACAAAGACAATTTCTTTGAAAAACTGTTTGATAGTTTTTTCTTCTTTATCTAAAATAGTTGGTATTGTAGCTTACTGTTTGAGATTTATTAATTGGTGTAAGAAAAATAACTTAAGGTTGAATGCTGCAACTTCTATTCCCATAACTTCTGTTGAAAGAAATATGGCTATGTTAAAAATTATTTTGTTTGTTCAAAGTTCATCATTTTCTAAGGAACTGCACTTATTAAGAAATAACAAAGCTATTTCAACTAAAAGCCCACTACTCCCATTAAATCCTTTCATTGATGAAAATGATGCATTACGGGTGGGCTGAAGATTGCAAAAGTCATTGTTGCCGTTTGATGCAAAGCATCCTTGGATATTACCAGCGGATCACAAAATTAGTAGCCTTCTAATTCGGCAATACCATTTGATTCACCTTCATGCTGGACAAACACTGCTAACGAATATTCTCAGACAAAGATTTTGGATCATCAATTGCAAAAAACTCGTTAAGAAAATTATTAACAATTGCATTACTTGTTACACGGTATAGGCAAGCAAAAACTACTCAAATAATGGGAGATCTGCCCGAAGCAAGGGTTACACCTGCGCAGGCCCGTGTCCAGATTTTCATAAAGGGAGGGGTTTTATTATTACTTGGGGGGGGGGAATTCCATCCCTGACAACCTTTAGTTTTACTACAAATTGTCGATCCCAGTATGGCGTTTATGCACCTGTAAGTCCTGATGTACCCCCCCCCCTTCCCCTAGAAGAATAATTCTGGCTGCTCAAGTGACCAAAGAATTCCTTCATTTTACAGGTTCACTTTTATCAAACCTTGTTTGTTTGTTTCTGTTCCAAATTCCTCATTACCTCCTTACAATAAGCAATATCAATGCTTTGTATTGGTATGGTTCTACCACCACAGTTTTTTCAAATTATTATTTCAGTCGGCAAAGCTTTAACAGTTTTAAATTACATAACATTTGAATGTTATGCAAAAATTTTTAAGTTATAAGAGAAAGAAATGCAAGCGTTTAGGTCCAACTGAGTTGAATTAGAGGGAAAAAAATACAGAATTACTGAGTTAAGATTACAGAGGAAAACTTCAGGGAGAAAGGGGGGGGGGACGTTAAACGTAGGCTTTCACATTAAAGTTAATTTAAGTCGATCGTTTTTTTTCATTTGACATACTTTTTTATTTTTAATGGGAGGGGTTTAACCCTAAAACCCTCCCCTTGGACACGGCTCTGCACCTGCGCGTCCCTTCTCAAACACGGGAATCGACTACGCAGGTCCTTTTGTTTTGAAATTTAATAAAGGAAGAGGATCAAAAACTACAAAGGGATACGTTGCAATTTTTGTGTGTTTTGCAACGAAAGCCGTCCATTTAGAAGCAGCAAGTGATTTGTCTGCAGATAGTTTCCTAGCAGCATTACGAAGATTTAGTTCCCGTCGAGGAGCACCGCGCCATATATTTTGGGACAATGGTCGAAATTTTGTCGACATTCAGAAGTTTTTGTTATCTGTGAATGAAAATGAGGACATTGCTTTTTCTTATCTCAGTCCAATATTGAATTTCATTTTAATCCACCTGCTTCTCCGCACTTTGGCGGGCTTTGGGAAGCAGCTGTTAAATCTATGAAATTCCATTTGAAAAGCGTCATTGGCGAAACAGTATTAACTTTTGAAGAGATAACCACTTTATTGACCCAAATTGAAGCATGCCTCAACTCCCGTCCACTAGTTGCTACTAGCGACAGTAACTTGGAAGTTCAAGTCCTGACGCCATCTCATTTTCTTTATAGGAGATGTTCTTCTTAGTCCCCTTGATGATACTCCGGTAAATAATCTTTCTTATTCTTCCACATGGAATTTAGTGCAGTCCATGAGAAATGGGTTTTGGAAATCATGGAAAAGAGACTACTTATCAACTCTACAGTCGCGGGTCAAGTGGCGAATGCCACAGCCAAATGTAAGAGAAGGGAATATAGTTCTTCTTAAAACCCTTTCAGGGGCGGTAGTCGCGCTGTGAAACCACCAATTTATAAAAAATTTTTCTCTTTTTTTTCCGAATGTTTTGAATCAAGATCGCTTGAATCCTCGTCTTTTGAGTTCAATGAACAAAATGAGATGGCAGAATAACAAAAAAATATTTTTTTCGTAGGCTCAATTTCTTGTCCAAATCATCAAATTTTCAATTTTTCATTTACCCCAAAATTGGAATTTTGTTTCAGATTTTAAAATTTTTAATTAGCGCTGAACGAGTGAATCATTTTTCTTGATTTTACCTGAGGTACTCAATGATATTGTTCTAAATCATTCAAATTCATTTTTATACGTGTAAACATGGTTTTTGTCCTTCCCCAGGTGGGGGGTGTGAACAAATGGGGACACCACCCCCAGCGAAAAAAGTTGCCAAAAAATTTTTTTTAACTGAAAAATCTATGTCTAGATGATCAAATAAACCTACTTGTGTTTTTTCTTCATATTTCTCAAATATTAACGATGCGCCCCTGAAAGGGTTAAGGACAGTGGTCCCCCTGGATTTTGGACTATGGGACGAGTTGTAGCTGTACATCCTGGAGCTGATTTTAAGACACTCGTGGTGGACATTAAAACGAACTGTGGACTGTTCAGACAATCTATATCTAAATTAGTACTGTTACCAGTTGACTGTCAAGAATGACTATTCTTGATAGGGCGGGGAGAATGTTTGGTTCTATTTTTATTTCAATTACTTCTACTTTAATTCATAACTTCTGCTTTAATATAGAGGGCGCAGTTTTTGTCTTGTTCCATGGAACGATAATAATAAAAATGGCAGTTTTGGCTGAAAACTGAATGATGTTGTGTGGCTTGTTTTTACACACATAAAATTACGGTTTTTTTTGTATACGTGGAAATTTTTCCTCTGGCGCAACGTACAATCATAATTCGGCAAAATTTGGAGTGCCATTTGTTCCAGGCAGCAACTTGTGAGTTTCCGCCTTCACAAAAATTTAATTTGGTGCTGGCACTTCGGACTTGCCTATTTCTCGACCTCTGAACCCTTCGAGATCTCTCGCTGCTCCTTCAATTCAGAATGAAAATTTGGAGTGCCATTCAGCAAATTTATCATTATTCTGCAAAATTTGGAATTTTATTCGGCAAAATTATTATCATTTGGCGAAATTTGGAGTGCCGTTCTGCAAAATTATCATTTGGCAAAATTTGGAGTGCCATTCAGCAAACCTATCATTATTCGGCAAAATTTGGAGTGCCAGTCGGCAAATTTTTCATTATTCGGCAAAATTTGGAGTACCATTCAGCAAAATTATCATCGCTCAGCAAAATTTGGAGTGCCGTTCTGCAACATTATCATCATTCGGCAAAATTTGGAGTGCCATTAGGCAATAGTATCATTATTCTTCGAAATTTTGGAGTTCCATTCGGCAAAATTATCATTAAGCAAAATTTGAAATGCCATTCAGCAAATTTATCATTATTCGGCAATATTTAGAATTTTATTCGGCAAAATTATTATCATTCTTCGAAATTTTGGAGCGCAGTTCTGCAAAATTATCTTCATTCGGCAAAATTTGGTGTGCCAATCGGCAAATTTTTCATCATTCGGCAAAATTTGGAGTACCATTCAGCAAAATCATCGCTCAGCAAAATTTGGAGTGCCGTTCTGCAACATTATCATCATTCGGCAAAATTTGGAGTGCCATTAGGCAATAGTATCATCATTCTTCAAAATTTGGAGTGCCGTTTTGCAACATTATCATCATTCGGCAAAATTTGGAGTACCATTCAGCAAAATTATCATCGCTCAGCAAAATTTGGAGTGCCGTTCTGATATGATGATAATGTTTTAAAACCAAACATTATCATCATTCGGCAAAATTTTGAGTGCCATTAGGCAATAGTATCATTATTCTTCAAAATTTGGAGTTCCATTCGGCAAAATTATCATTAAACAAATTTTGGAGTGCCGTTCTGCAACATTATCATCATTCGGCAAAATTTGGAGTGCCATTCTGCAAACTTATCATTATTCGGCAAAATTTGGAGCGCCATTCGGCAAATTGAGAGTTTAAGCCCTACTTCGGAAGTACCCCTGTCTTGTTTTCTGAAGATTTACCGAATTATTTAAAACTCAAAACTCCTCGACCGGGACCTCATTGGTCAGAGATTATGGCGCTGGCACTTCGGACTTGCCTGTTCCTCGACCTCTGAACTCCCCTTCTAGATCAGAAGTGTTCGCAAAAGCACATTCGGTGTTCTCGTCAGAGGAAGTCGTCAGGAAAACGGAAACAAGTGCCTGAGCTCTCTCCGCGACGTGTGTCTGTGGTCATCCCCCTTGCTTCCGCATAAGTCACAGACTGCGATTGCGAGAGGTGAGTACGTTTCGATTCCCTTGCATTTTGTGCCCTCCTGGCTCGCAGGCGGTGGTTGGTATCGCCATCCACAGTACTGCGAGTGTCTGTGTGTCTTGAGTTCCTGGTTGGTTGTGAGGACAACCTGATGCGAATTTTCTGGTGAATGAAATGTCTTTTCGGTAGTGTACAAAGTGTCCATCAATAATACTTTTAACGGATAGTAACGTTACAAGGTCTGATTTACCAATAGGCCCGGCTTAGCCAGGGATGCCCATCCCCCCTAAGAGAAAGAGCTCCCCCTAAATATCGCGAAGATCCCATGCCCAATGAGAAAAATACCCCTTAAATTTCAATGGCTCAGGCTGTGCCATGACCCCCCCCCCCCCGTCCAGGGGAACCCTTGGCTCTGGTGGACCAATATTTTCTAGAGTAACAGGAAAACTTTAATGAGTTGAGAAACATTGTTTAAGAATGTAAATACAGTTGGCTCTATGTTTAACGACGCTCTATTTAACGACTTTCTCTATTTAACGACGGCTTTTCACGGTCCCAGTTGGTCCACTACAGTGTTGAAAGCATTCTATTTAAGGACGCTTTCTACTTAAGGACGATTTTTTGTGGTCCTTTGAAAGTCGTTAAACAGAGAGCCAACTGTGTACTTATACCCCAAATTAATTTAAAATTACGTTTAGGTTAAGATCGGCGTGAAAAATATAATCTTATGACCTGAGTCAAATGAGGACTGAGTTACTGAACCATGTTTACATTCTGGTACTGCAGCCGATTACCATGCATACGCATTGTGCAATGACCAAAAAGATGCGCAATTATGATTCTTCTGCAACAATTCAAGGGCCCACCGTAGATGAGTTGAACCTACTGTGCCAATTTTTCTTAATCTGGCATTAAATCATTGAAACGAAAATATGGTACTTCTTTTTCAATCCGTTGTTTCTAATAATTACCTGAAGGACGTGTCTCAACTTCTTGAAACTTTTGCTTTAAAGCATATTAGCCAAATAGAAGTGTAATAGGAAGATTAACTGATGCATATAGAAGCTAAGGAGGCCATAGTAAAAAAAAAATTGAATTTTGACATCTTGAATTCAAATTATGTTTTTCGCACTCACGAGTGTGTGTTTGTGTGTGGGGGGTACGTGTGTTTGTGTGTAGGGGGTACGTGTGTTTGTGTGTAGGGGGTACGTGTGTTTGTGTGTAGGGGGTACGTGTGTTTGTGTGTAGGGGGTACGTGTGTTTGTGTGTAGGGGGTACGTGTGTTTGTGTGAAGGGGGTACGTGTGTGTGTAGGCATGTGTGTTTGTGTCTGTGTGCTGGCATAAGTGTGTGGGTAGTTGTGTGTATGAATGTGTGTGTGGGGGGGATATGTATGTGTGTGTAGGCATATGTGTCTGTGTGCAGGCATGAATGTGTGGGTAGCTGTGTGTATGTGTAGGTGTCTGTATGTAATGCGTGTGTGTTTGCGTATGTGTTTGTGTGTGTAGGTGTATGTGTGTATGTGTTTGTGTGTGTGTATGTGTGTGTGTAGATGTGTGTGTGTGTGTGTGTGTGTGTGTGTAGTTGTGTATGTAAGCGCGTGTGTGTAGGACATAGAGACGGCTTTCGCTATAGGAGCAGCATCGTGAGGAGCCGGTCGACGGTGATGGTGCGGAGGGTGGCGGTGGGAAAAATCAAAAGACTCCAAAAACAGTCAAGTGAGGACAATAAGCAATAGTGATTGCTCAAAAAAAAAAAAAAAAAAAAAAAAGAATTTGCATGACTAGTGCAAATGGTAGGAGCAGGTCCTGATTAAGGAAGTTTGGGGCAGTGCAGTAATTCAGACATATCTGTAGGAGGCGCCTTGAATTTTACAATTGAAGAAAGTACAGTAGAGTTACAATCGCACATCTTTTTTAACCGACTTCAAAAAGGAGGCGGTTATCAGTTCATAAGCGTCTCACCTAGTGAACCGATTTTGATGATTATTTTTGTAATGGATAGGGGATGGCTCAACTTAGGTCCCATTACTTTGTTTGACCCTATTTGTTCTTTAGAAAAAAAGTTACGGGCAAAAAACAGTAAATTTCATGCAATTTCCCTATTAAATGATTAAAATGATATGAAACCCATTGTTATAAACGTTTGGTGCCATATAACAGTAACATTAATAGCAATTGTAATGATAATTTTGAATAAAGGCTTCTCTGAAGCAAAACAGTGATATAGAGCTGAACTTCTTACTAGGTAACTTCTTACTTTTACTGAAATATCTACATTTACACTAAAAAGAATGAAATAAAAAAATAAAAAAAAAAAAAAAAATAGAACCGACTTCAAAATTACTCTAAAAAGTAAAAAATAATTTTATTCTTTAAACACCATCAATAATACTTGTAAACAAAATTTTTTTGAAGTTGGCGCAAAAACGATAGATAAAATCATTCACAGCCATAACTCAACTACAACTATAAATTTAACCAGGCCTAGTTTCTTCACTACCACATACATTACGCATTGATGACAGCATATTTGAGTAACGATATGTTTCGTTACTAACTTTGGATGATTTTCTGAAAAAAGTATGAACGAAGCACATCGTTACCCTGGATTTCACTTTTTGTTTTTGCGCCAACTTCAAAAAATTTGTTTAAAAGTATTATCGATGATTTTTAAAGAATAAAATTATTTTTTACTTTTTAGAGCAATTTTGAAGTCGGTTGTATTTTTTTTTCAAAATTTTTTCTTATTGCAAATGCATGGCCACAGGCTGCATTGATACACTTGACGCTAAATCCCGGTTATCACAAATTTGCCATTTCAACTGCGCTTGCGCGCGGACTTAGCTTTTTGGGCTTTCTGCTTTAAGATTTCGTGTTGCTTGTTTATATTTAAGCTGAGCGAGAGTCCCACCAAATTAATGAATGCGATTAGAATATTTTCACAGCGACTTCGTGATATACTATATGAAACTACGGATATGAATAACTGATAATCTTAAGAGAAAAATGACACTTCAATATTTATTAGTTTGGAAATATTTATTTAACATAAATATTTCCAAACACACGTACCATTGTAAACATGTAACCATTGTAAAACACGTTGTGTACTTCAAAAATGATTGGAATATGAGTACAGAAATCCGTCTTTTGCGGATATTTTACGTAAGGCGTAAACAACTTAGTATTATACATTTTTATTTAGGTTGAGGGTTCGGCTTTGTATTAGAAGTGATGCTGCAATTCGAGTACGCTCTTCTGAGGTTAAATATTTGGTCCTGAAAAAGGACAGACGATTCAGACACCGAATCCATTAATAATTAAGACGCAAAATTCAATCTTTACCGAGGCCTAAAAACTAAATCAGAAAAAACTTTGTGATTTCTAATTTTTATTTTTTGCCATCTCATATTTATTACCAAATTTAAAATGTTTGTAGTTAATTTAGCAAGAGTTTTGAAATCAGCTAAGTCCGCGCGCAAGCGCAGTTGAAATGGCAAATTTGTGATAACCGGGATTTAACGTCGAGTCATTGATACTCCCTACCACTCGTTGTGCCAGTGATATTCGATCTTGATCTCACTCATATGACAACCTTTTTATGCGGGCACATGACCATAGGCGGATTTAGGACTAAATTCCTGGGGGGGGGGGGGGCAGGATTTTTTTTTTGGAGCAACATTTTTAATTGCCCTCCCCCCTCCCATGTTTTTGTCTGTTTTCTGTGATGCGTAAGGCCATTTACTTGTTTATGTGTCGTTTTCATTACTGTGTGTAATCATGCTGTCCTTTTTAAATTGACCTTAAAAGAGAGGGGGCTGGTATTAAGAGAGTAACGCAGTGCTCCCTTTTAAGTGGGATATAAAATATCTCCAGTTTTAGGGGGCCCGGGGGTTACTCCCCCGGAGGAAGTTATCTAAAATGGATATAAAATTCTGCATTTTGAAGTCTTATAAGGGTTAATTGGAAATAATAGGCAAATAATTTTTTTTTTTTAAGTTTTACGCTTTAAACGTGCTTTGTGATGCAAGTTAATACTTAGAAATGGTGCACAGATTTAGAGAATAGGTATCGAGAGAGTAACATAGTACCCATTTGAACAATTCTTTATTTATACACTTGATAAGAAAAAAAATTGAAGCACACTTTGCTTAGGAGTTTCAAAGACTTGTCTAATTATTTTCAAGGTTTGGTTGGTTAGATTGGGTTTTTGGTTCAAGAGCCCTTGTAGGCTATACTGCGCCAATTCTTTTCAGGGATTTTAGAACCTATCAATAATTTGCACTTTCCAGCCTCTGAAATTGAGTAGTAGATTATATATACACTTGTACAGTATTGTTCAAACTTTGTAAGAAACGGCTATTTTAAGTTTAAAAGAAAAAATAAACATTAATTTTCCTATTCAAAAAAGAAAAAATCATGATTTTTTTTTTGTTATAAGATTTTGGAAGATAAGTTGTTACTATATAAACTCCTCCCAAAATTGGGGAGCATTGTCCCCTTTGCCCCCCCCCCATAAATTCACACCATGCTCTTCTGAACTATTCAAAAACGAAAAAATAATGATTTTTTTTTTAATTTTTGGAAGATGCGTTGTTACTACATAAAGTCCTCCCGAAGCGGGGGGGGGGGGCATTGCCCCCTTCTGACCCCCCATAAATCCGCCCATGCACATGACAACCTTTTTATGCGGGCCACAACCTAAATGTTAATCAAAAGTTTAATTTTTGTTCATAATGCTGCTGGATTTATAGGCAGAGTCTTTTCCTTGTACTTGAAAATATTCATGAATAACGTTCGGAACTCCCAGAACTAGTTGACCCCTAAGCCGAGCTTCATCAGGGTTCGTATGCTCCTTCAAAACTCCTCCAATACTCCTTCGTTTAGGAAATTTTTTCGAAGGGCCCTTCAAACTCCTTCATTTTCATTTTAAACTCCTTCAAAACTCCTTCTTTTTACTTCCTTTTACAAAAAAGGAAGTATTGTATTCGCGAAAAAAATTTCACCCGAAAATCGACCTTAATTTCCATTTTACTCACCCCCAAATGAATGTTGAGTTTTTTTTTCAACCTAACGCACACGTGGACATGTGCCTAGGAACGTACAGACACCCGAAATATCCATTTTGACGATCCCCGAGTTAATTACGACGAGTTTTCTCGTGACGTCTGTATGTACGTATGTATGTGCGTATGTGTGTATGCGTGTCGCAAAAACTCAAGAAACGGAATGTCCTAGAAAATTGAAATTTGGTACGTAAACTCCTAGTGTGGTCTACTTGTGCACCTTCCTTTTTGGTTGCATTCGTATGCTCCAAAGGAGGCGTTTTTGCCCCTTTTGTGGGGAAATCATTGTTCATTTCGATGTAAACTCAAGTGGTGTTATAATTTGGCGGACACTTGGCGATATATCGCCAGTCTTTTGGTCGCCAACTTGGCGACAAATTTGGCGATTTTTTCAAAAATTAAATCTGGTTTAAATTTGGCCACCGTTGGTGATATTTAGAGAGTAAACTATTGAATCATATTAAAACTGCCAGTAACGAGCAAATGACATTAAATTGGAGTAAAAGGAAGTCATGTGATGCACACATCAGCTCGTTTAGTTCAAGACTACATAACCTCCCTCTATGAGAGTAAATTAAAATACTTTGATCAACAACTTAACATCGTCACAAGGGTGAAGGTATAAGGGCAGTTTTAATGTAGCAATTTCGTTTATTTATTTTTTTTTTAATATAAAGATGGAATTTACAAATTGATCATAGAAGTCTTAAAAGTTGAATGTGAAAATATTATTGGATGGACTAAGACAGTAAAAGTAAAGTAAAGTAAAGTGAAGTAACTAAGTGAAGTAAAACATGTTTAAATGGTGCTTGGCTAGTTTTTCAAGTTTTATAATAATTACTAGCTGCGTTGCCCGGCTTTGCCCGGTTCACCTTGAAAATAAAAGTTGTGTCAAGTGACGTATATTCAACAATCAGGAGTAAAAAATAAATTAAAAAAAAACATCATGATTTCCCTTCCAAACAATGACGACCGATATTAAAATACTTTTAAGAAATTAAATCCAGAAAGATGGATGTATAATGCGTAACCCATGGAAACACTAAATAAAATAAGTTTTAGGAATTAAAATGCGAAAGAAAATGGTTCACAATTTGAATGGAATCGATATTTCGTAAACTTGATTTAAAAAGGCTTGTAACTTTTTTTCCTTTCGAGATAAAAGCTTATTTTTTCGACCATAGGTCGAGTTAGATCTGAAGTAAAAAAAGGTCGCTTTTTCGAATGGAATCAAAAAGAAAGTTGTGGGACAATTCCTTCACTTTTTATTGATTTATATAATGAAGAAAATAGTGCCTAAATTTCAGCTAAGCCTAAAAAAAATCGAGCTAAAAACGTAAAAAACTCCCGCCGCAATTCAGTTAGAGCATTGGAACAAATTGCGTAGAACGCGGAAAATTCTACCCTTTCCAACGATATATAATATTACTATTTGCGAGTCATTTTTCATCCCCATATTCGGGAATTTATGTGAAAATTGGAATAAAAAAGAACTATTCATCGAATTGTTTTCGAACTGGTCCGCAAACCTTCTCAGGACTTAAAGGAACAAACAGTGAAAATTTCAGCGCAATCGGCCGGGTAGTTCTCGAGTTTTTCGAGTTCAAACACACAGACGCTTGTTGGAGACTTCATTTTATACTATGTAGAGATTTATCCCTCCACCACACTCTCAGCAGCAAAAGTCAGGTTGTCTAACTATTATTTAATTATTTAAAAATACATAAGTAGATGTACTACATTAAGTGATTGTGTTAAAAGAACTATTGCTTAGTAAACCACAGTTGTAATATTGTACAAAGAGTCATCCACAAAGGAAGTCATGCCTTGAGGGGGAGACTGGTTCATGAAATTGTGACAAGGGGAAGACAGAGGGTGACAAAAAGTGACATCACACAGTTACTGTAACAATATGTTTACATAAAATATGACATGTGACAAGAGAAGGAGTTGGTGAAGTGTGGCACATAGTAACAAAGCAGGTCATAACGCTACGTTATTAAATATGCTGCTTTACTAAGGTATAAAAGTCGTATCTACAAATTACTAAGGAAAAAAGTGGTCACTGCGCAGATACCACTTTAAAGGCTTAGTATTTGTCACTTACGTTCAAATTGCCTTAGCAAACTAAGCAAACTGTGCAGTTACGACTTTTTTCTTAAACCTTTTTTTAATATTTCGCGTTCACAAATCGCCAAAAAAACTTGACATTTAGGTAAATTAAATTACTAACGACCCACTGGTGACAATAGCTCAATTTTGATAAAATGTGCAGATACCACATCTGTGCTTAGCACGGCAGAATATTAATTACTTAATTATACGAATTACAAAAGAAATGTATCCGCAAATATTTTTTAAACTCAACTTTGGGCCGAAATATCCATTTTACTCGTCTCCGAATGAATGGGGAGAAGCTTTTTATGCATGTCCGAGCGTGTACGATGTACGTGCAAACGTATAGACGTTTTGAAATATCTATTTCGATTGTTCCCCAATTAGTTATCTCGAGTTCTCTTGTGACGTGCGTATGTACGAATATATCTTGCATAACTCAAATACGGTATGTCATAGAAAGTTGAAATTTGGTACGTAGACTCCTAGAGGGGTCTAATTGTGCACCTTCGATTTTGGTTGCATTCGGATGTTCCTAAGGGGATCTTTCGCCCCCTTTTTTGGGGGGAAATCATAGTTAATTTCGATGTAAACTCAAGTGGTGTTATAATTTGTCGGACACTTGGCGATATATCGCCAGTCTTTTGGTCGCCAAGTTTTGTCGCCATCCTGGCGACAAATTTGGCGATTTTTTTTTCATTTTTTTAAAATTTGGTTTTCAACTTGGCTACAGTTGGTGATATTTAGGGAGTAAACAGTTGAATGACATTAAAATTGCCAATAATGGGGAAATGACATTAAATTGGAGTAAAAGGAAGTCATGGGATGCACACATCATCAGCTCGTTTTTTTAATTATCTTGAATTAATTTTGTCGTTCTGTTTTATTATTTATCTTAAGTAACTAATTTTATTTTCATTTTTAACCACTTTCTTTTAATTGATTTACATATTCATTTATTCAGTTATCTTTCTTGTTGCTTTCTTCTTTTTTTTTTAGTCAAATGATTTTTTTTAAAAGGGATATATAACATGCATATAGTATTTATAATTATGGAGCCTTTCTATTATCATTTTCTGCTATTCCTTTAGGAACTGTTTTCGATTTTCAAATTAAAAGATTAATTAGTATATGTATTAAAATGAAAAATTAAAATAAATGAAGCAAGAACTGTCCAAATCTTCTCGACACTTCACGCCTGTTTTATGTGTAGACGCTGAGTAGAGTCTATTTTATAACTTATTTCTGCATTTGATTTTTCTTTCATTGCTTCATTGTGCATTTATATATTTTGTACGTGCTGTGATTTTCCAAATTTTTTTACTTCAACTACGTCTGCTTCCCAAAGAATATCAGCCACATTTTTATGAAAAGCAGAATACTCAACGGCCGTATTCACCAACCGATTCGAACCTCCGTCAAGCATTCGATTCGTCGAATGAAGCATTCTTATTGGTTGAAGAAGGCTTCGATCGGAGGTTCGAATCGACTAGTGAATAAGGCTATTAAATGTTAACTTTCAATGCTTCAAAACGTATTTTTGTTTAAATCCCAAGTTTTCTGTAGCCATTTTCATGCCCTCGAAAAGGAAATTTAAAAAAAAGTACTTTTTTTTGTAATTTTTTTTTTTTTTTTTTGAATTTTCGTTTTCTTGTTTGCATTTTAAAAGCTTTCATTTGCTACCTGTGCTGAAGCATGGCCCCACTAGATGGCGCTGATGCCTTCGGGCCTTGACAATTTATGACTTTTCTGTGTTAAACCGATGCAACTATGATTTGCTCTTGAAATTGAACGGAATCCCTGTAGTACATCCACCAATCAACGACAAGTTTCAAAGTTGGTTTATTTTTGATTGGACGTCGCTTATTTTGACCACAAGAGGCGCTGAACAGAACCCTGAATCCACCAATCAAAAGCAACGTAATGGAAAAACAGGGATTCCCTGTAGCGTCCTCTTTGTTGCCATGAGTTTCAGCGATTGTCACGGCCTATAAGTGTAAGCGAAATTTAGTGGGGCCATGGGTTGAAGTTGTTGGAAATATACAAATATCTAAAAAGGAAATAAAAAAATTCGTTTCCATTAGTTGCTCCATGATCCTAAGGATTAAGATTAGCGGTTGCCAATCTCCCCTAGGTGATTAAATAAACGAAAGTGGCGACAAAAAGTATCAGTATCAATCTCCGCCCGGTCTCCACTCTGTCCAACTCCTTTTAATTATTTTAAGGAGATCTTTTTGTTTTTGGTTTTAGATAAAGAATTATGGAAAAGAAAAATAATGAATAAGAGGTAATAACAACTTTGAGCTAGTAGAAAAAATTCGAATATTTTTATGTTTTAGTAGCAATTTAAAACCCAATTTTTTTGTTAAACCTTTTTTTTCAAAAGAAGTTTTCAAAAAAAGTGGCGACTAGAGAAAAAGAACTGGCGACTAATAAACTTGCATCTGCTCACCATTAGCGACAAACTTTTTTTTTTTCAATCTTTGTCTCTTTGAGCATTTTATGCGAAGATTTGTTTTCTCATTCTGAAAAACATGCTTGCAATAAAATGTTGATTTCCCAAATTTTGTACAAATTTTTTGCTTCCTAACAAGATTGTGTCAAAAACTCAGCAAACAAACGCATTTTTTTTGGGGAGAAATTCTTAATTTACCGAATAAAAATTTTACCGAAGGATAAAATTCAAACATGCTCACATTCCTAGTCATCGTTTCAAGCTAAAAAAAAAATTACAATGTTCAATATTTTTCTGAATTTTTAAAATCGTGTCCCGTGTTCTCCCATCAAAACTCTCTTGCGTTCAGCAATTTCTACATGTGTCTCTCCCCCCCCCCCACACCCCAGGTTTTCTTTCAGCTGTCTGCGACGGAAGTTAAAAGACACCAAAATAGTCTCCAAGATAATTTGATTTATCTGGCAGACTATTTTTGCGTTGGTTAGGCGAAAAATCTAAATGGTAAAGGACCACCAAGAAATGTATAAAAGCCAAAAACCACATGTACCTGTGGATTATATCCTAAATTGTTTACTCTTGAAATATCACCATCAGTGGTTAAATTGAAACCAGATTAAAAAAAAAAAAGTCGCCAAATTTGTTGCCAAGTCGGCGACAAAAGACTGGCAATACATCACCAAGTGTCCGCCACATTATAACACCACTTAAGTATCCATCGAAATTAAACAATGATTTCCTCCCGAAAGGGGGGGAAAAGACCCCTTTAGAAACGCTCGAATGCAACCAAAAGGGGAGGTGCACAACTAGACCCCACTAGGAGTCTACTTACCAAATTTCAACTTTCTAGGACATACCGTTCTTGAGTTATGCGACATACATACACACATACATACGTACATATGGATGTCACGAGAAAACTCGTTGTAATAAACTCGGGGATCGTCAAAATGGATATTTCGGGTGTGTGTGGTCGGATCGGGGAAAAAAAAAAAAAAAAAAAAAAACCTCAACATTAATTTGGGTGTGAGCAAAAATGGTAATTAAGGTCGAATTTTGAGTGAAAGTTTTTTTCGCGAATACAATACTTCCTTTTTTGTAAAAGGAAGTAAAAATACGGTACAAATCTCCGTTCGCTGATATTTAGGACTATATTTTCGTGTTTTTTTCCCCGCCAATAACTAAAAAATAGTCTGCAGACTTTCTCAAGAATCTGCGACGTACGAAGCAAATTTGCCGTTTCTGAAATATTACTGAAATTCTATATTACTGAAATCCTTCCTGAATAATTGTCGATGTGATACTTTTCCCTCTCTCTTTCTGATTCATTCTAATTCCTTGTCCATTGCATTCATTTGAATTGTCAGGTTCTTATCTTTAACCACACAGCTTCCAAATATTCCGCTTTTGAGTGGAGACTTCCGTTTTTCGATTTTCCGCCCTTTTCGAAAGAGAAAGGCAAAATATTCTCTTTCTTCCAATATCACCGCACCTGAACTTACTCAGATCCACAAATGAATTCGCTGTTATCGGTCGGCGCTTAGACAGGCAAAAAATCATCAATATAGTGAATTAAGGCAGAAGTTACGGAACACTTCCCCAAAAGAGTTGAAATATTCAATTAGATTTTTTCGGATACGTATTGTGTGTAGCTGTTTGTAGTGTATATACAGGGGCGGCATTTCAGCATTTCGTTTGGGGGGTCGAGTTTCTTGAACATGAATTTCCTCAGGTATGGTATAAAATACATATTAGTTAACAGGGAAGTGATAATAAAATGGTAATGTTAAGGATAACTAGGTTTGTTAAGAACTATTAAAATTTTTGCGACCGAAGCTTTAAATTTATTTTGTAAAAAGTTATTTCACAAAATATCTCGTTACTATTTTTAGTGCAGTTATTTTTAGTACAGTTTTGATCTGATATTTTTGGAGTCAGGAAGAAAAGAAAATTTTTGTAACTATATACTTAATCAATATCCAGCGTTTTGCTTTATTGCCAGCATGCTAAAGATGAAGGTGTTGCTCGCCTCATTGTGCTTCGAAAGTAATTCTCTAACCTGAGACACAAAAGTCATCTTTCTAATGACTGACCTGATTGAAATAGTCAAAAAGCAATGGGAGCAAGAAAGTTATGTTAAAAAACACATTTCCTTTAGATTCCTCCTCTTTAAAATAACCAAGAAAGCTTTTTTAAGTGGTATAGTATTTTTTTGCGCATCTCATCAAATCCTGTCTCTATTTCTTGAGAAACTGAATTGATCATTTTATTCAAAATATTGATTTAAATACTTTGACTACAACTTCATGTGGGTTTTTTCACCTTTTCTATATTGGCATATAGTAAAAACTAATGGAAAGTTGTGTCAAAGCACTTGGTTCAAGTATGCATTAGTGCGAAAACTACTAAGAATTCGTTCGAAAACAGTTCGAGTAATTTTGGAGGAGAGTTATTAATAGGTTAGTGCGGAAAGTTTGTTATTAGTTGCAGGTTTCCGATCTTCATCATTGTGGACAGGGGCGGACTGGCCCGCCTGTCCATCGGCCGATGCACCCCCCCCCCCCCCGTCTATGCACCCACGAACGCCCTCATTATTATTATTTTTTTTTTTTTGTCCTCAAACCATGCGACTTCGTGCTTTTTTTTTTTTTTAGCAATCACGATTGCTTATTGTCCTCACTTGACCGTTTGATGTGCCGTTCCTTTTTCAGCTTGGACCAGGAGCCTCTGCAGCACCCACCGCCCACCGTCCTCTGCAGGCACGGCTCCTCCGGTCCTGAGTTATCCGCTTCTCCTGGTCGGAGGCATCCATGTCCTACACACACGCACGCTCACACACGTACATACACGCGACTTCACACACATACACTCACGCACGCCTACGTACATACACACAGGTCTACGCACACACGCAAGCCCTACACACACACAACTATGCACATGTAACCGCCCTAGAGGAGGGGTAGGCTTGGGGGGACAGGAGCCGTTTCTAGAAACAACTCCAATGAGTACGGTCCTGTCGCAGTTCGTGATTGCGAAAAACATAATTTGAATTCAAAATTCAATTTTTTTTTTTAAAATCTGTGCGTCTTTGAGCTTTTGCGCCCTCGAACCTGTGCGCCTTGTTTTTTTTCTCCCCTTGAACCTGTTTGCATTCGTATTTTCGCGCCCTCGAACTTGTGCACCTTTTTTTTTTCCCATTGCGTTGTTTAATTTGTAAGCCTTCGTATTTTTGCGCTCCCAAACCTGTGCGCCTTGTTTTTTTTTATTTTTTTTTATTTTTATTCGCCCATTATTTGTAGACAAGGTTGGCGCCCTCTTGGGGGACCCAGTCCGCCTCTGATCGATCGTGGGCAGTAATATTGCAACTAATTCAACGAAAAGATTGGGATGGTTAATTACTTATGTGATGAAGAATTATTTAAAATAGTAAAAGTGAAATTCAAAAACTAAACATTGTTTTTCTCTTTTGAAAATCCTTCTCTGAAATGAAGTCCTTGTCAAAAAATGACTGTAAGAAAATAATCCAATAAATATAACGTTAGGGTAAATGATTCTTACGAATGCCACTGGGGAAAACGATTGTTCTGAATATCACCACGCACACATTAAAGCACTCCCACTGTGCTCCATCAAAACGTTAGCAATAAAAAATCCATCCTTACTTATATAAACCTCCCACAGTTGATTATATGAAGCTATATTTACGCAACGTAGCTGATTTGAAAGATGATGCCCTGGGAAAAGATAACGCTTTACGACTTTCGATAAGATCAGGCGCAGAAAAAGATTTCGTATAAGAGGGACCTCGAACAGAAATTCGATTCAAATCCTGCACTGTTAAAAAAATTCCGGAAAATTTACGGTAATTGTTACTGGCATCCATGTTGCCAGTAACTATTACCGTAAAAATCAAATGTTACCGTAAAATTTTACGGTACAAAAACAAAAAATGATACTGTAATTTTTACGTTACGGTACTTTTTACCATAAAAATCAAATGTTACCGTAAAATTTTACGGTACAAAAACAAAAAATGGTACTGTAAATTTTACGGTACTTTTTACCATAAAAGCCTATTTTATTGTAATATTTTACGGTACAAAAACAAAAAATGATACTGTAAGTTTTATGGTACTTTTTATTGTAAAGGCCTATTTTACTGTAATATTTTACTATATATTTTTTTTAATGTACCGTAAATTTTACGGTACAAAAGCAAAAAATGATACTGCAATTTTTACGGTACTGTTTACCATAAAAATCAAATGTTACCGTAAAATTTTACGGTATAAAAACAAAAAATGGTACTGTAATTTTTACGGTACTTTTTACCATAAAAGCCTATTTTATTGTAATATTTTACGGTACAAAAACGAAAAATGATACTGTAAATTTTACGGTACTTTTTATTGTAAAAGCCTATTTTACTGTAATATTTCACTCTAATTGTTTTTAATGTACCGTAAATTTTACTGTAGCATTAATGATTTTAAGAGTTTTCTACTGTAAGATATATGGTATTTATTACGTAAGATTTTATAGTAACATTTACTAAATTAGTTCATTGTCTCAAATTCAATGGTAAAAAGTAGCTTTTACAGTACTTTACAGTATGGGTATCAACTGTGAAATATATGGTTCTTATTACTGAAGATTTTGTCTTTGACGATTTAAGAGCTTTGGCTTCGTGTCAACCAGGGCTGCGGAGTCGGCTGGAGGAAATGTCCGACTCCGACAATTTTAAAACATTCGACTCCGACTCCTTCACCCCAAAATCAGTCCGAATCCAGTGCCCCGGGAAGTAACGGACTTAAAAAGAAAACAAAATAGAAAAGAACTTCGCAAAAAAAAACAAAAAAAACTCTATTTTAGCCTTTTGAAGTTCAACACAAAATTAGCCATTTTCAGAAAATCCGTAAAACTAAGCTGCGTCGCCCGGCTTTGCACGGTCTACCTGGAAAATAAAAGTTTTGTCAAGTGACGCGTGTTCAACACTCGGGCTTGGAAAAAAAAAAAAAAATCAGTAAAAGTTTGCGGCAGATTGCGGAAAAATAACCAAAAAGTAAACATTTTAAATCTTCCAATGACAGGAAAAGACTTTAAAACTTGGCGACGATTTTGGCGGGTTTTTTTAAAATAAAAATCTGGTTTCAATTTGGCCATATTTAGAGAGTTAACCATTGAATAACATTGAAACTGCCAATATTGCGAAAAGTTATTGCTTCGGTTCGCAACAAACTTGGGGTGAAAATATTTAAAGCGTTTTTTTGCGCACTCCGAGGTACTATTATCTTTAAATTGGAGTAAAAGGAAGTCATGTGATGCACACATCAGCTCGTTTATTTTACTGTTTCTTCTTTTAATTAATGTCACTAATTAAAGAGATTTTTTTTTGCTTTACACTGGTTATACCCAGGGCCCGATCAAGCCAAACTGGTGCCCAGGTCCTGCGTAGATGTTGGTACCCCCCCCCCCCCCCACGCACACACATGAGAAAATCCCCGCAATTTTAAAGTCAATGTTTCATACTGGAAACCTATTTACTAGAAACTACATTTTAAAGGAACATTACTACATTTGAAAGGAAATCTGAGATTTGAATACCAAACACTTGATAGTCACCAAACTAATCACAGTTAAAATTGCCTCTTAAAACAAAAAAGAGTTAAAAAACAATTTAAAACTGCAAAAAAAAAAAATCTTACTAATTCTGACATCAAGCTTTAAAAAAGCTTCTTTCTGGCTTTAACAGAGGCAAGTGTGTCGATCAAATAATTGAAATTTATGTTTGATAATTCAGAATTTTCAATGGTCAATAAGGAAAACACCTGTAAGTTATCCCGAGAAACGTAGCTTCTCAAATGATTTTTTATTCTTTTCAAAAATGAAAAGGAACGTTCACTGGAACAACTGCTGATAGGCAAAGTAATAAGAAGCTGCAGGGGTAAATCCACATTCGGAAATGTATGTGTAATGTTTAGTGATCTTATCCTTTTAAAACATTCTCCAGGAGAACGGTTACCTTTTGCAAAAAAAATTGAAAGTGTGTTAATTCTTCTGGAAAATGTTCATCTATGTCATCCGAGTAATTATTTTGAAATTCCAGAGCTAAGAGACAACTACTTGTTTATGCGAAATGTTTTTAACTTTATGAAGTTTTGAGCTGATTTGAAAAAAAAATTGACCCTCCTCTCTCTTAAAGTTGAGAAAAAGTAAAATGAGCTTTAAAAAAAAAGGAAGTAAGTGAATTTAGGCTAGACTATTTTGGTGCCCCAAAATTTGTGGTGCCCAGGTCCGCGGACCCGCCGGACCGTGCGTTAATCAGGCCCTGTGGAAGCGATATATAAGTGTCTTTTTTTCCTTATTTAATTATCATCATTCAGTTTTCATCATTATGTAATAAATTTATCATGGTTTAAAGACGAAAACGCATCTCCAAAATGCAAATGCTCACTCTATTTTTGCATGCTGCAAAATGAAAAATAAAATATTTTTCTAATGAAACATTTTTATTCGATAATTAAAGCACATGTTTGATAAAATAAATAAGTAAATACAAGAATGAATGAATAAATAAAAAGGAAATGAAAGAATAAACTAGAGAACAAAAATAAATGAGTGAGTAAAATATTGAATGAATAAGAAAATAAGTGAATGAATGAATAAGTAAGGGAATTATTCAGGACTAGAAAAATCTTAAACTTTAGATGTCCTACCGGGAATGTTTGTCTAAAAGGTACATGCCCGAATAAACTTTTAAATGCCCAGGTTTTTTTTAATTGTATAATAATAAAAATATTTGAGTTTGTTGTTATATTGTTTGTTAGCATTAATCGCACAAAAAATTAATTTTACAGCTTTATATCTGAATCAAGAATTATTTCAATTAAGTTTCAAAGTTTAAATAAATAGTACATATTAAGTCATTAAAAATAAAAATACTTAATTTAAAAATTGTAATAATTACATGCGCAGCTGGGCATATAAGGGTAAAAGATTCATGCCCGATCGGAATTTTTACATGCCCGGGCATGTTGGGCAATATAATTTTAGAGCCCTGGAAGGAATGTAAATGAACTAATTAATAAATGAATACGTAGGTGATTTGATAAAAGACTGAGTAAGCAAATGAAATGAACTACAATTTAACTTTGCCTCACATGGACATGCCTAAATGTACAATGGATTTAAAATACAAATAAGCTTAATATTAACTAAATTAATACTGCGTTGAATATTTGGAGGCCTCAATTAATATTTCAAATCTCTGCATAGTATAAAATGAAGTCCCCAAAAAGCGTCTGTGTGTTTGAACTCGCAAAACTCGAGAACTACCCGGCCGATTGCGCTGAAGTTTTCGCAGTTTGTTCCTTTAAGTCCTGAAAAGGTTTGCAGACCAGTTCGAATAAAATTCGATGAATAGTTCTTTTTTTATTCCGATTTACTTCTAATTTCACATAAATTCTTAAATAAGGGGTGAAAAATTCTCGCACGTGTTAATGTTACATATCGTTAGAAAGGGTAGAATTTTCCGCGTTCTACGCAATTTGTTTCAATGCTCTAACTTTATTATGGCGAGAGTTACTTGCGTTTTTAGCTCGATTTTTTTTAGGCTTAGCTGAAATTTAGGCACTACTTTCTTCATTAAATCAATCAATAAAAAGTGAAGGAATTGTCCCACAGTTTTCTTTTTGACAGCATTAGAAAGAGCTGTTTTTTTTTTTACTCCAGATCTAACTCGACCTATGTTCGAAAAAAATAAGCTTATATCTCGAAAGGTAAAAAAAGTTACAAGCCTTTTTAAATCAAGTTTAAGAAATCTCGATTCCATTCAAATTGTGAACCCTTTTCTTTCGCATTTTAATTCCTTAAACTTATTTTATTTTGTGTTTCCATGGTTACGCATTTTAAATCCATCTTTCTGGATTTAACTTCTTAAAAGTATTTTAATATCGGTCGTCATTGTTCGGAAGGGAAATCATGATGTTTTTTTTTTAATTTATTTTTTACGCCTGATTGTTGAATATACGTCACTTGACACAACTTTTATTTTCAAGGTAGACCGGGCAAAGCCGGGCAACGCAGCTAGTGTTAATATAACAAGAACTTTATCATTTAATAATAACAAAAATAATATTTTGACTGGCAACAAAATATTGCAACATGAGCAACCATTTTTAATTCCAGGTACACAAAGGAAGGGGATTATTAGTTTGACGTATCTGTGTATCTGTCTGTGACACTCTAGCCCCTAAACGGATCGACCGATTTTGAAAAAAAAAAAAAAAAATTGAATTTTGACATTTTGAATTTAAATTATGTTTTTCGCAATCACGTGTTTTTTTGCTTGTGTGCAGGCATGTGTGTGTGGGTATGTGTGTATGTAGGCGTGTGTTTGTGTCTGTGTGTGTATGTGTATGTAGGCGTGTGTGTCTGTGTGCGTATGTGGGTATGTGTGTGTACATATGTGTGGATATGTGTTTGTGTCTGTGTGTGTATGTGGGTATGTGTGTGTATATATGTGTGGATATGTGTGTGTGTAGGCATGCGTGTGGGTATGTGTGTGTGTGTTTGTGTAGGCATGCGTGTGTGTATGTATGCGTGTAGGATGTGGACGCAATCTGGAGACGGGTTTTCACTAGAGGAGCAGCATCGTGAGGAGCCGGTCGACGGTGGTGCTGCAGAGGGTGCTGGCGGGAAAATAAAATGATAGGACGCCAAAAACAGTCAAATGAGAACAATAAGCAATCGTGATTGCTCAAAAAAAAAAAAAAAAAAAAATATATATATATATATATATATATATATATATATATATATATTGTTCGAAAGGAGAGTTGATCAAGAGTGTTCTTAGTTAGGTTGCTTCTTTGGATAACATTTATTAACGAAGATATTAATTAAAAACCTCTAAAATATTTTTCGCGATTTTTGCCGTGAAAACATGTTTAAAAATTTAGAACCAAAACATAACGTATTTTTTTCTGCGTCTCATAGAATGTGTTTGGAACCATGTTATATAGATTTCGAATTATAACGCTTTTTAAAGCAGATTTTAAATACGGCTAAACCTTTGTTCACGCGATTGATACCGGAATTCATTGTTGGCCGTCAAGGAAATGAAACGCAATGATGTAAAATTTTTATCTGTCACCAGTTTCTATTTGTTATCAAATAAAATACGTGTCATTGATTTTTAATAGCTTTAGGCTTTTAAAAATATTTTCAATTTTCACTCATAATTCTACAGTTGCGACTCAGTCGAGATTTTAAAAAATTTTCGATTTTAGTATTATTGAAAATTTCTTGTATTATCATATCCTTTGATTTTCAGAGGTCATTTTTTCTTGACTGGAATAGACTACGTGTGTTCTTTGTTAAAATATTACTGGGTAAGTGGCGCTAAAAGCATAATAAATATTTCACCATTTCACTTTGCCCACCAGGGGTGCCCATCCCCCAGTTCAAAGGCAAATCCCCCCCCCCAAATTTTTCTCATCCCTCTTTCCTTTTTTTATTTTTAGATCTCTTTTTTATTTGACTTATTTTTTAAAAATATTTTTTATTAATTTATTTTCAAAAAATTCTTTATTTTTTAAATTATTTTATTTATTTATTTATTTTCAATAATTATTATTTTATTAGAAAAGGTTCTGTGCTACATTAATAATATATATACACAAACACACAGCAACCAATAATAACATGAAAAAAAAAATGAACAGAATAAAATAAATTAAAATAAATAGTTTGATTTGAAAATCAATCAATAAATAATTTAAAATAAATAAATTTAAAAAAAAAGTAATCCCCCCCCCCCGAATTTTTTTTTCTCATCCCTCTTTCCCTTTTTTATTTTTAGCTCACTTATTTATTTGATTTATTTTGTTAAATATTTTTTATTAATTTCTTTTCAAACAATCTTTTATTTATTTTTTAAATTACTTTATTTATTTATTTTTAATAAAAATTATTATTTTATTAGAAAGTTCTGTGCTACGCTAATAATATATATACACAAACACACAGCAACTAATAATAAAATGAAATAAAATATGAACAGAATAAAATAAAATAAAAATTAATTTGTCATCTTGAATTTAAATTATGTTTTTCGCAATCACGAGTGTGTGTGTGTGTAGGCGTGTGTGTTTGTGTGTGGGGGGGGGGTATGTGTGTTTGTGTGTGGGGGGTATATGTGTTTGTGTGTAGGAGGTATGTGTATGTGTGTGTAGGCATGTGTGTTTGTGTCTGTGTGCAGGCATGAATGTGTGAGTAGTTGTGTGTATGTGTAGGTGTCTGTATGTATGCGTGTGTGTATCAGGGGCGGATCTAGATGGGGCCATGGGGGCCATGGCCCCTCCCAAAACCTTGTGATTGTAGGAACTTTTTAGGAAGAAAAAAAGACAGAAAATACTATGAGAAGATAACAACATTTAACCCAAGTGTTTTCCTTTGATATAAATGTAGGTCTTAATTGGGAGAGAAAATATATCCCTTTCTTTCAAACAGAACTATTATTTCCAAAATTTTGCTCCATCGTTTACGTCATTTCTTGAATCCATCTTTAGACAGAACCAAAAGTCGCATGACTTCAATTGCTTCAATTACAAACGATTTCCGATAGCCCCCCCTCCCGCCCCCGGTTAATATCGTGATATTAGCTTTAAAATAGGTTTTTGGAGGGATAACTCACACGAATATTCCACCCTTTTCTCCAACACGTCCAAAAAAAGCTTAAAATTGGATTTTTATGCAATGGCAAAGCATTTCCAGGATGGGAAGATTCCAAGCACCCTCACTCTCTCTTAATGTCAATAAACATAAGCTAAAGGTGCATTTTTAGGTTCAGCAGCAGAAGAGTACACCCCCTCTCCTAAATTCTCAGCATATAACTGCTGAATATTTCGGTTTCTGAACTTCATTTTCAAAAAAGTATTTTAGGGTCAGCACCCGAACCCTGATCTTTTCCCTTTAATCATCAAAAATAGCCCAAAATGCGTTTAAAGAACCCTAATTTTCAAAAACAGCTCGGAATTTCAATTTTGAAACATTTTCGAGGGAGATTCCTAAATTCATACCCCTCATACGTCTCTAAAGATTGTATAAAATTGAGTTTTTCCAAACTTTATTTTAATGAAACTTCTGGGGAGTTCATTCAAAAATTTCGGATGGCCCCTCCCAAAATGATCGGTTAGATCCGCTACTGGTGTGTATGTGTGTGTGTGTGAATGTGTTTGTTTGTGTGTGTGTATGTGTGTGTGTAGTTATGTATGTATGTATGCGCGTGTGCGTAGGACATGGATGCAACCTGGAGACGGTTTTCGCTAGAGGTGCAGCATCGTGAGGAGCCGGTCGACGGTGATGCTGCGGAGGGTGGCGGGGGGAAAATAAAATCATAGGACGTCAAAACAGTCAAATGAAAACAATAAGCAATCGTGATTGCTCAATAAATAAATTTAAATAAATAAATTTAAAAAAATATTAATCCCCCCCCCAAAAAAAAATTAATGGCACAACTTGCGCCATAATCCGCCCCTGTGGGCACCCCTGCCCCCCACGTTCCCCTACAGAGGAGTAACGGATACGGACGCGTCCTGAGCGAACCGAAAGTCAATGCCGGTTGGCGAACTCACAAATTGTTATTCTTCAAAAATGCGAAAGCAAGTGAAAAAAAAAAAAGCTGTTTCCAATAACGATATTGGATAGGCTGCGCAAACAATTTTGCGTCTATTTGGGGGGGATTTCTGGAGTGGCTGCCCGACAGACGGAGCTGACCTTGTCGAATCTCTAAAAGGTGTCGACAGCCAGCGAATGATCTCCACAAGTGGCCCAAGCAGCGTTCGGACGGGGTCACAAGAAGTTTCCATTCATGCCCGAAGTAAACATTCGAACGGAAATTCGTTAAGTGCTGCCACAAGATTTTCCAACGCATGGGAAATTTCAAGTGAGATTACGTGACGAAAATCACATCGTTTGCAATATTAAATTGGACTTTTTCAATTGCGAAGGGTCAGCGCGGGATAGGTTCACGCCTCGAGAGATATTCTCTTTGGGGGTCATGATGAATTTTGAAGAGTCCATTTTAATGAATCCATTGATGCATAGTTTTTTAAATTTTTATTGCGCACGTAAAGTAATCCCCGACAGCTTGTAAACAATCTTTACTTTGCTAGAGACCATGCAAAAATTTGGAGACTGCTGATTGGCTTTCACTTCAAAACGTCATATATCTCCTAAATAGCTTGTTTTGCATGCTCTAATAATTGTTTCATTTCAGAACAAGATCTTCTAGACATTATTCGAGGTGGGGGGGGGGGGTGGGGGGGGGGTAAAAACATTCAAATAAACACTCAGAACTTCACTTCTGAGGAATGGAATTTGTTCAAATTCCATTCCTCAGAAGTGAAGGGGGTTGGTGGGGGGGGGGGGGCAGGTGCGTTGGGGAGGGGGGGGGGGAACATGGCCGACACATTCACGTCGGCTAGCCTATCAGAAGTTGTAATCTTAATTACAAGATCTGAGTAGTAAAGGTTGTTTTTATGCCCCCCCCCCTCCCGACATCATTGGAAAGGGCGGATCCAGAAAGTTTTCAAAGGAGGGACGACTGATTTTTATCCCTATTAAAGCTCCAGACTAGGAATTCTGAATAGTAGCAACTCGCTACCAGAGGTAAAGAAAATGACCACTTTTGGCTTCTGGTAGCCATTTTTGAAAAACTATGTATTCAGCGAAAAAAAAAAAAAAAATTAAAAATAAATTTGAATTTTGACATCTGAAATTCAAATTATGTTTTTCGGAATCACGAGTGTGTGTGTGTTTGTGTGTGGGGGTATGTGTGTGTAGGGGTTATGTGTATGTGTGTGTAGGCATGTGTGTTTGTGTCTGTGTGCTGGCATTAGTGTGTGGGTAGTTGTGTGTATGAATGTGTGTGTGTGTGGGGGGGGGGGTTATGTGTATGTGTGTGCAGGCATATGTGTTTGTGTCTGTGTGCAGGCATGAATGTGTGGGTAGTTGTGTGTATGTGTGTGTGTATGTTTATGTGTGTGTATGTGTGGGTGTCTGTATGTATGCGTGTGTCTACGTGTTTGTATGTGTGTAGGTGTATGTGTGTGTAGTTGTACGTGTGTGTAGGTGTACGTGTGTGTGTATGTGTTTGTGTGTGTGTATGTGTGCGTGTGTGTAGGAGATGGACGCAACCTGTAGACGGCTTTCGCTATAGGTGCAGCATCGTGAGGAGCCCGTCGACGGTGATGATGCGGAGGGTGGCGGTGGGAAAAATCAAAAGACGCCAAAAACAGTCAAATGAGAACAATAAGCAATCGTGATTGCTCAAAAAAAAATAAAAAAAAAAAATAAAAAAAATAAATAAATAAAAAACCTAAAGGGGGTTTGCTCCGAATTACGTTGCCAAAGTGGAGTCGACTGATGGCTTGAACGTCTCAGGATTGGAATCGTGTTGTCGTAGCACGATATTGATGTGCATTTTCACATAAAAGAAACGCATGGTCGCCACTTTTGGCGACTAATACTTGATTTGTGGGTCATTTTCAATGAAACGGTCGTGACTGGCGACCGCAGGTTTTCGAAGATTTATTTGATTCAAGTCATTAAGTTAAGTTCAGCCTTGAAATTAGTTCGTCAACTTTTATCAACAAAATTAACTTCATATTTAGGTCATTCTTCAAAGAGCGTAACTTTTCTGTACCACGCCTTTTACAGTAAAAACTTTAACAAACAATTCATTTAACAATGATTTCGAAAATATATATCGAAAATATATCTATTTAAACCTGCCAACAATTTTTTAATAATAATTTTTATTTTAATATATTTTTGGTTCACAACATGTGAATTCTCACCTCCGTGGCATGTCACACACCTTGTGCGACTGTTCATGTTGCTTAATAACTTGTTTAATTAAAAGAAGATACTAATTTATTGACTATTCCTTTCACAAGCGTCTCAAATACTGATTGTTTAAGTATTATCTTAATTTTTACTTCCTTTTACAAAAAAGGAAGTATTGTATTCGCGAAAAAATTTTCACTCAAAAATCGCCCTTAATTTCCATTTTGCTCACCCCCAAATGAAAGTCGAGTTTTTTTTTCGATTCGACCACATGCGGAAAAGTGCCTAAGAATGTATAGACACGCGAAATATCCATTTTGACCATCACCGAGGTAATTACAACGACTTTTCTCGTGACGTCTGTATGTATGTGCGTATGTGCGTGTGTATCTCGCATAACTCAAAAATGGTATGTCCTAGAAAGTTGAAATTTGGTACATAGACTCGTAGTGGGGTCTCGTTGTGCACCTCCCCTTTTGGTTGCTTTCGGATGTTCCTAAGGGGGTCTTTTGCACCTTTTTGGGGGGAAATCATTGTTAATTTCGATGCAAACTCAAGTGGTGTTATAATTTGGCGGTCACTTGGCGATATATCGCCAGTCTTTTGGTTGCCAAGTTTTGTCGCCAACTTGGCGAAAAATTTGGCGATATTTTTTTTTTTTTAAATCTGCTTTCAATGTGGCCATTGCTAGTGATATTTAAAGAGTTAGAGAGAGAATCCCATTAAAATTGCAATAATAGGGAAATAGCATTAAATTGGTGTAAAAGGAAGTCATGTGATGCACACATCAGCTCGTTTAATATTGTGTTTTAGTTCGTTTTAGTGGGACAAGGAGTCATGTTACACAATAAATTCTCACCTCTGTTACCTGAACACAAAATGCCATTCCTCATCAACGCGTGGCAGTAATGACAACAAATTTTTATTTTCCATAATACTCTTGTTTATTTTCAGCCATAGTTGAAGTTGTGAGATTTTTGTCGGAAAACAAGAAGACAGATTTTGCGTTAAAAACTTAGTGCGCTTATTCTGACTCCTCACCTCCGTGAACTTGAATTTCAGGGATGTAAATTAATGTAAAACGAGCTGATGTGTGCATCACGTGACTTCCTTTTACTCCAATTTAATGTCATTTTCCCATTATTGGCAATTTTAATGTGATTCAATTGTTTACTCTCTAAATATTAAAAACGATGGCCAAATTAAAACCAGATAAAAAAAATCCGCCAAATTTGTCGCCAAGTTGGCGACAAATTTGGCGACCAAAAGACTGGCGATATATCGCCAAGTGTCCGACAAATTGTAACACCACTTGAGTTTGCATCGATATTAACAATGATTTCCCCCCAAAAAGGTGCAAAAGACCCCCTTAGGAACATCCGAAAGCAACCAAAAGGGGAGGTGCGCAACGAGACCCCACTACGAGTCTATGTACCAAATTTCAACTTTCTAGGACATACCATTTTTGAGTTATGCGAGATACATACGCACATACATACAGACGTCACGAGAAAAGTCGTTGTAATTACCTCGGTGATGGTCAAAATGGATATTTCGCGTGTCTATACATTCTTAGGCACTTTTCCGCATGTGGTCGAATCGAAAAAAAAACTCAACATTCATTTGGGGGTGAGCAAAATGGAAATGAAGGGCGATTTTTGAGTGAAATTTTTTTCGCGAATACAATACTTCCTTTTTTGTAAAAGGAAGTAAAAAGAAGTGAACGTGTTTTCATATGCTTAACAGGTGCAGATTCTAGCAACGAAGAAAAATTGTTTTTCCCTGAAAAATGTATCTATTAGACCTATATTAATGGAAAATTCCTCACCTCCGTGAATCTCACCTCCGTGACTGACCTTATCGATGTCATTATTTCTGAGGTGAAAATAAATGATGGCGGGGAAATACATCAATACAGTACCCGCCACTAATAAAATCACTGGATTATAAAATCAGCCGCTTTTTAAAATCAAATCTGGAAGAACAGAATCATTGCAATACCAAAACATGCTAAATTTGTCCTTCAATAAAATCACTATCGCCGTTTTATAAAATCAAAATTTTGGACATAATGCGTAAAAAAATTGGTAAAGAAGCACCAAGAAGTGAAAGAATTGGTTTCCGAAGATGAGGAAATCTCATCGCCAAATTTGCCTCTTCAATGGAAGTCAGAAAAGCGCTTGATGATATACAATGCACTTTAGAGCAAAGAAAACATAGTGTTGAACGTTACAAAACATTTAGTAAACTCTCAAACGATATTGAATCTTAATTCTCCAATCCTGTCAACCAAACTGCAATATGCCAATATTTTAAGACCCATGTGTAAAAAGAAAAAAAAAAACTTCATGTTTAGTTAAATGACAATTGTATTTTTAAATACTTGAAACATAAATAAATAACGAAATTCATTTTGTTTTTTAAAGTATTTGAACTTCAAAACTTTTCATTTATTAAAATGCCGGTTTATAAAATCAGCCGCTTTATAAAATCAAATGCCTTGAGAACGAATATGATTTTAATAAGCGGCGGTCACTGTAATAGGCATTCTACCACAATTAAAAATTGTCAGTATATTCTCAAATTTACTAAATACTATTTTTTAACATACATTTGAAACTACTAATTAAACCGTACTTTAATTAAGAGAGCTTAGTATTATATTCCCACTAATCATTAAAGTAGCTGGTTGTTTGCACCCAATTAACAAAATTAGTACTTTGATATTAAATTCGCCTCGATTTTTAAATATTAAAAGTTTATTTATTTTTTTATTTCCGTGAACAAGGCACTTTTTAATTTTTTTAATTTATGAGTAAAATAATTGGAACTTAGCTGGGCCATTGTTTATGGTTAATTCTAGTGGGGAACACTTTCACGTAAGAATGAAAAAAAGAAAACAAAAGGTTTCGAAATTGAAAAACATTTGCGTTCAAAAGTTACGTTTTCTGGAGGATGACCCATTTAATATTAGTTTTCATTGTTTTTGGCAAAAGGGGATTTCGAGTATTGTTTAGTTTTCTCGTTGCTTATACAGTGAAATTCCGTCACAACGAACACTAATACAACAAACTATCTGTTTCAACGAACTTCATTTTCTGTCCCGGTTTAATTTCTATAACATCGCTTGAGCTCTATTACAACGAAATTCCCGTTACAACGAACAAAATTTGTGGTCTTTTGAAGTTCGTCGTAACGAGATCTCACTGTATTCTATTTCCTTCATTGAAATGTTTAATTTTGTTGTGAATATGCCTGAGTCCGGCGCAGAAGCAGAGCCGAATTTTGCTCCACGCAAAATTCGACTTTCCCTCCAGAAAAAAAAAAGGAAACAAAATTTCTTTGACTCAAAAAATGCAAAAAATAGGCTGTTGAGTGCTAATAAGCACGAAACTGCAGTCCTCGGCTGGAAATGACTGAGCTGGCGGTGTATTTCACGTATTTCTGAATTAGCTCTGGCTATAGAGCGGTAACTTACTGAATAACACTACTTGTGTTTACATCGAAATTAACAATGTTTCCCCCAAAAAAGTAGCAAAAGACCCCCTTAGGAACATCCGAAAATAACCATAAGAGAAGGTGCACAACAAGATCTCGTTAGGAATCTACGTACCAAATTTCAACTTTCTAGGACATACCATTTTGAGTTATGCGAGATACATACACACATACGTACATACGGACGTCACGAGAAAATTCATTGTAATTAACTCGGGGGTCGTCAAAATGGATATTTCGGGTGTCTGTATACGTTTCTAGGCATATATCCACGTGTGTACGGGTCGAAAAAAAAAAACTCAACATTCATTCGGGAGTAAGAAAAATGGAAATGAAGGCCGATTTTTGAGTGAAAACGTTTTCGCGAATACAATACTTCCTCTTTTGAAAAAGGAAGTAAAAAGTGAGGATAAATTTTCACCTCTATCATGAGTCTTTACGACCACACTTCTTTTAAAAATCTCCTCAGAATAAATTCGGACAATGACATGACACTCATTTTCTATTTTAAGATTATTCTCGATCTATTTAAAGCCAAAAACTCGTAAACTGCCGGTCTCTAAAAACCCAAAGACGAGCAGAGTTATCAATATTTGTTCTTGTTCTGAACCGAATCTGAATCTCCATAATCTGTGATTCGTCTGGCGATTTCTCCGCGGGTGACCCTCATTCCATCCCTCTCCCACCCTTGCAAGGTCCCGTGGATATCGGTACCCAAATAAATACGATACGGTATCGAATCTTATATCGTGATAGGCCACAAGCATTCCTGCCGGAATGATCAATATGTCTCATAGCGATTGCAGATCCGTTTTGGTTCTTGTTTACCGTGGCTCTGGCAGTTCGTTTCCCGCCGAAATGATTTTTCGATGCTCTGATGGGAATTATTTGCAGCATTTGATTTTACTTGCATGGGGTTATTCATTACAGTGGCGTAGCGGGAAAAAATCCTTGGAGGGGGTTAATTTTTCTGAAGTTTAAAGTAAAGCCATGCCCTCAATTTTATACACTTATACTGTATATATATATATATATATATATATATATATATATATATATATATATATATATATATATATATATATATATATATGTGTGTGTGTATATATGTATCTATACCTATATATATACATATATATTGTTTTGGGTCTCATGGGGGGGGGGTTCTGACCCCCCTATACCCCTCCATGGCTACGCCACTGATTCATCAGAAGGTAATTGTTTTCAAAAAAAAAAAGAAAGATTGGTGTCGTTTCCAAAATTTTAAAAGTATTTTTTTCTGAAAGTACATGCTTAGAAACATAGGATCTGACCATTTTTTAAATAATTTGTTTAAGTTTAATATTAAAATAGGGGCTGCGACGCATTTACATTTATTTATTGATATATTTTATGAAGTGGATAAGACGCATGGGCAACCGAAAAATATTTTAAATAGAAAAAAAAATAATTTGAATTTTGACATCTTGAATTCAAATTATGTTTTTCGCAATCATGAGTGTGTGTATGTAGGCGTGTGTGTTTGCGTGTGGGAGGGTATGTGTGTTTGTGTGTAGAGGTATGTGTATGTGTGTGTAGGCATGTGTGTTTGTGTCTGTGCGCTGGCATAAGTGTGTGGGTAGTTGTGTGTATGAATGTGTTTTGTGTGTGTGTGGGGGGGGGTATGTGTATGTGTGTAGGCATATGTGTTTGTGTCTGTGTGCAGGCATGAATGTGTGGGTAGTTGTGTGTATGTTTTTGTGTGTGTGTGCATGTGTAGGTGTCTGTATGTATGCGTGCGTGTATGTGTTTGTGTGTAGGTGTGTGTGTATGTGTTTGTGTATGTGTATGGGTGTATGTGTGTGTGTGTGTGTGTGTGCAGTTGTGTATGTATGCGCGTGTGTGTAGGACATGGATGCAACCTGGAGACGGCTTTCGCTATAGGAGCAGCATCGTGAGGAGCCGGTCGACGGTGATGGTGCGGAGGGTGGCGGTGGGAAAATAAAATGATAGGACGCCAAAAGTAGTCAAATAAAAGCAATAAGCAATCGTGATTGCTCAAAAAAAAAAAAAAAAAAAAACTTAAATCGTTGCGTTTTCATTGTTTACATTTCTTGCCGATGACATCACAAATGATGAAATGCCATTTTGTGTTGCCATTCACAGAGCAAAATATTTAATTCGCATCTTTACTCACGTGTATTGGCAACGATAGGATTGATAGCAAGCGTAGAGTGCAGTTTTAATTCGCTTCTTGATTATCATAAGGTTTAAATGCGCCAAAGAGCATCATTTGTGACGTCATCAAGACCACGCCTTGTTTGCAAAATCGGACATTTAGAAAAAATTAATTAAAAAACAACTGTTGGGAAAATGAAAGAATTATCTGGGTCCATGTAATTTTTTTTTTTGCTTTATTCTCTCAATTTCAGTGACTAGAAGTACTACCTTTGACTGAAGGAAACAACCCCATTTTTGACTTGGTGATTAATTTTTAAATTCAAATTACGTTTTTCGCAATCACGTGTGTGAGCAGGCATGTGTGTGTGTATAACACGCGTGAGTGTTTGTGCGCAGGTTTATGTGTGTAACGCTGTGTGTGTAGACGTGTGTAGGCGCGTGTGTGTATCTCCCCCTCTCTCAAATTCAGAAACTTTGCTTTTTTGACAGTAGAAGGACAAATCAACTCAAACCCTTCCGAAATTCAACTATACCACCCTGTGGAATATTTTTCTAGGGCCGTGGTAGCCCGATCGGTAGAGTGTCGGATTCGGGGTCGGAGGGTCCTGAGTTCGAACCTCGATGGTCGAAGATCCACCGTCGTCATTAAAGGGGACTGGGCGACGTTAAATATGCTCGGGGTCTCAATGTCCTCCAAGTGAAACGACACCTCTGGGGGGTGCTAGCACCAGGTAGCTATTAGCTCCTGGTCTAGTTCTAAATTCTCATTATCTGTACGATCCGGTGATGGTGCTGCCATCTATCGGTATAAAAAATAATGGAGGCAAGGCACTTAGTATGCAGTCCTCGACACAGTTGTAGTCAGTTGTGACTCGAAATCGAATATTTTTCTGGCCATGGCACCGCTCTTGCTCAGTATTCGCAACTCCAGAGCTCGAATACGCTACCTTGCGGTGATTAACAATACTACAGAAAAAGGTAAAAACATTCCATGCCACGTGTTTTCCTTGGGGTAAATTGCAGACTTCAGACAGTTTATGGTGTAACTAGCTGCGTTGCCCGGCTTTGCCCGGTCTACTTTGAAAACAAAAATTTTGTCAAGTGACGTATAGTCAACAATCAGACATAAATAAAAGAAAAAAAAAAAAAAACATCATGCAAAATTTCCCTCCAAACAATGACGACAGATATTAAAATAATTTTAAGAAATTAAAACAAAATGAGATAGATGGATTTAAAAAGCGTAATCATAGAAACACAAAATAAAATAAGTTTAGGAATTGAAAATGAGAAAGTTGGAAATAAACAATGGATTCAAAAAGCGTTACCGTGGAAACGCAAAATAAAATGGTTAAAAACTTGAATAGAGAACAGATTTTTGAACTTCATTTAATTCGCTTGTAACTTTTTTTCTAATGGAGAGAGAGGGTTAAAATTTCGACCATAGGTCGAGTTAGATCTGGAGTAAAAAAAGCAGCTCTTTCCAATGCTGTCAAAAAGAAAACTGTGGGACAATTCATTCACTTTTTATTGATGGATTTAATGAAGAAAGTAGTGCCTAAATTTCAGCTAAGCCTAAAAAAATTTGAGCTAAAAACGTAAAAAACTTCCGCCGCAATTAAGTTAGAGCATTGGAACAAATTGCGTAGAACGCGGAAAATTCTCCCCTTTCCAACGATATATAATATTACTATTTGCGAGTCATTTTTCACCCCCATATTTGGGAATTTATGTGAAAATTGGACGTAAATTGGAATAAAAAAAGAACTATTCATCGAATTGTTTTCGAACTGGTCTGCAAACCTTCTCAGGACTTAAAGGAACAAACTGTGAAAATTTCAGCGAAATCGGCCGGGTAGTTCTCGAGTTTTGTGAGTTCAAACACACAGACGCTTTTTGGAGACTTATATTTTATACAATGTAGAGATGTAATTTCAGAAGACTAGAAAAGAAAACTTCCCACAAACACGATGAAAAATTGCTATCATTCACTAAGCGTCAAAGGAAGTTATAAGTTACGGCATTTGTTTGTTTTACCTTTTTCATCCGCCATTAGACAGTGGCTGCAGCGCCCTCTATAGTTTATTGGAGTTGAGAATTGCCAGACAAGTTTTACGTAAAGAATCAAAAATGGTGAATGCCTTGTGTTAAATTGAATTTAGTGCAAAAATTAAATTTAAACGGGTTTTTGAAAGTAGAGAGAAATTATTTTCGCTTAAACACAGTACTTCTGGTTCAAAACATCAAGTAAAAAGTTTCCTCAAACATTTTATAGAGGCCCCACTAATTATTGAAAACAAAATTGATGAGAAATTGAATAATTAAAACTAAATTTCACTGAAACAAAAATGAAATGATATTAATATCTAAATAGTTGCGTATTGTAGTTGAACTATAATCAATTATCTAAGCTATTTGAATTCTAGATAGTATGAACAGCTTTGATATATTTTTAAAGTTCCGTTTTGAAATAAAAAAAGAAGCACAGATAGAGCAAAGAAATTTATTGCACAAAAATATACCAGCCTTACGCTATTTTTCGACATTGCTCCCGTGATTTTCCGTGTATTTTCCAAAGCGTGGCTCAAGGTTTTGTATACCTATTCGTTGAAAGTTGCCGCCTTGTGTAGTCAACCATGAGGACTCTTGGAGGGCTTTGTCTGGGACGTTTTTGAACATCCTCTGGGTCTGCCCCGACCTCGCTCGCAGCAACTTTCATTTATTTTGACTTTTAAAGTAGTTCCTTGGCGGTCGATTGCGCAACATCAATGATGAGCTCAGAGGACATGTTGCCTCATAGTTGACTATACAGGCGGCAACTTTCAACGAATAGGTATACAAAAACCTGTACCACGGTATGACAAATACTTGGAAAATCACGGGAGCAATGACGAAAAATAGCGTAAGGTGGTACATTTTTGTGCAATAAATTTCTTTACTCTCTCTGTACTTCTTTTTTACTTCCTTTTACAAAAAAGGAAGTATTGTATTCGCGAAAAAAATTGTCACTCAAAAATCAACCTTAATTTCCATTTTTCTCACCCCCGAATGATTGTTGAGTTTTTTTCGACCCGACCACACGTGGATATATGCCTAGAAACCTACAGACAACAGAAATATCCATTTTGACGATCCCCGAGTTAATTGCAACGAATTTTCTCGTGACGTCCATATGTACGTATGGGTGTGCGTATGTATGTCGCATAACTCAAGAACGATAAGTCCTAGAAAGTTGAAATTTGGCACGTAGACTCCTAGTGGGGTCTCGTTGTGCACCTCCCCTTTTGGTTGCCTTCGGGTGTTTCTAAAGGGGTCTTTTGCCCCTTTTTTGGGGGAAATTATTGCTACTTTCGATGTAAACTCAAGTGGAGTTATAATTCGCCAAACACTTGGCGATATATCGCCAGTCTTTTGGTCGCCAAGTTTTGTCGCCAACTTGGTGACAAATTTGGCGATTTGTTTTAAAAATCTGTTTCAATTTGGCCACTGTTGGTGATATTTAGAGAGTAAACTATTGAATCCCATTAAAATTGCCAATAACGGGGAAATGACATTAAATTGGAGTAAAAGGAAGTCATGTGATGCGCACATAAGCTCGTTTTTAAAGGTATGCTGGTTTATAAAATCAGCCGCTTTATAAAATCAAATTTCCTCAGAAAGAATGTGATTTTAAAAAGCTTCGGGCTCTGTGTACTTACTTTAAAAACATCCCTCATATATTTATTTTAGTTATTTGTCGTCTATATTCTATATTGTTATGTGTTCTTCCGTTTCAGTTTTTAAAAACTATTAAGGGGAGTCAGTACCCTAAAAACTTTCAAAAAATCGATATTTTGATTTTTCTATATTTTGAAACTCCATTTCAATACCTTTTTAATGATACAAACATCTTGAACGTGCTCATATTAGAAGTAAGTTAAAATAAGCTTTAAAAAATGTAAAACCTATTTTGATGAGGTATGATTTTCCCCTTTAAATCGCAATATCTCAAAATGGTATTTTTTAAACTAAATGTTCCTTTTTCTCAGAAACTAAATTGTGTTAGGCTTTGAAAATTTTACCACCTATTCCATACATCTAATTGCATACACTGAAGTCAATTTTTTCTCATAATCGAAAATTACTTTTTACTTCCTTTTACAAAAAAGGAAGTATTGTATTCGCGAAAAAATTTTCCCTCAAAAATCGCCCTTCATTTCCATTTTGCTCACCCCCAAATGAATGTTGAGTTTTTTTTTCGATTCGACCCCATGCGGAAAAGTGCCTAAGAATGTATAGACACGCGAAATATCCATTTTGACCATCACCGAGGTAATTACAACGACTTTTCTCGTGACGTCTCTATGTATGTGCGTATGTATCTCGCATAACTCAAAAATGGTATGTCCTAGAAAGTTGAAATTTGGTACATAGACTCGTAGTGGGGTCTCGTTGTGCACCTCCCCTTTTGGTTGCTTTCGGATGTTCCTAAGGGGGTCTTTTGCACCTTTTTGGGGGGAAATCATTGTTAATTCCGATGCAAACTCAAGTGGTGTTATAATTTGGCGGTCACTTGGCGATATATCGCCCGTCTTTTGGTCGCCAAGTTTTGTCGCCAACTTGGCGACAAATTTGGCGGAGTTTTTTTTTTTTTTAAATCTGCTTTCAATGTGGCCATTGCTAGTGATATTTAAAGAGTTAGAGAGAGAATCCCATTAAAATTGCAATAATAGGGAAATAGCATTAAATTGGTGTAAAAGGAAGTCATGTGATGCACACATCAGCTCGTTTATAGAGCTGATTTTGTGTGGCAAAATGGTATTTTTTGGAACAAATACAGTGACTTACACATTAGAATTTTTTACAAAAAAACTAAGCTTTCTTTCTGTAAAATTTTACTTCAGTATAGAGAACAGAGTCTACTTGAGGTACAGAGAAAAATTCATACTTGCATCTTTAATAGATTTTCAGAAAAAGGTACATGAACCTGTGCAAATTAACAATGACGGTATGGGGGGTACTGACTCCCCTTAAATTGAAAGACATGGCATGAATTTATGAAAGCCACGACTGCCATAGCATGTATGTTAGTATTATAAAAATTAAGGAACTGCGTTAAAAATTCCATCTTTGCATTTGTGCGCAAGTCGAGATCGAGTCAAGGTACGGAATATGACCAAGTTCCTTTTTCAGTCAGACTGGCCAGAGTTTCGACTTTCTTAAGACGATGTAAATGTAGAGGAATATTTTCGGAACTTATGCTTGAGGACGTCCTGAACAATTTCTGCTTCCGCTGACCGGACGCAGCTTCACTTCCGGTTTCGTGCTTTCCTTTTTCTCTCTTCGGTACTGCAGTTGGTTGCGAGGATACTTTCGAAAGATGTGTGAACTCGAATCACCGAGTAATATATTGATTCGAAACTCATTATTTAGATTTTTTTGAGCAATCACGATTGCTTATTGCTTTCATTTGACTGTTTTGATGTGCTATCATTTTATTTTCCCGCCAGCACCCTATGCAGCATCATCGTCGACCTGCTCCTCACGATGCTGCTCCTCTAGCGAAAACCGTCTCCAGGTTGCATCCATGTCCTACACACACGCGCATACATACACAACTATACACACACACACACCTACACAAACACAAACACACAAACACACGCACGCACACACATATACACACAAACACAGACACACATACACCTACACGCACATACACGTACACACATATACACACAAACACATACACACACATACACAAACACATACATACACACGCAAACACATACACACGCAAACACATACACACATACACAAAAACACATACACACACACAAACACATACACAAACACATACACACATACACAAACATACACACATACACAAACATACACACACAAACACATACACACATACACAAACATATACACACGCAAACACATACACACATACACAAACACATACACACACACGCATACATACAGACACCTACACATAAAGACATGCCTACACACAACTCATGTCTGCCTCACCCACACACCCATGCCTGCACACAGACACAAACACATATGCCTACACACACATACACATTCCCCCCCACACACAGACACTCATACCACAACCACTCACACACTCATACCTGCACGCAGACACAAACACACATGCCTACACGCATACACATACCCCCCACACACAAACACACACGCCTACATACACACACACTCTCGTGATTGCGAAAAACATAATTTGAATTCAAGATGTCAAAATTCAAGTTAATACTTTTTATTATTTTTTTTTTTGCTCAATTGTTTTCAGTTTAATAAAGGGACAACGAGCCTGCCCCTCATATATAGTCTCGTGGATTTTTAATATTAATTAGAAAAATACGAACTGTGATTTCAAACTTCGCCAGCTTTATTAACTGAAAACCCTGTGTGCAAGCTGCTCTTTTTTACTTCCTTTTACAAAAAAGGAAGTATTGTATTCGCGAAAAATGTTTCACTCAAAAATCGACCTTCATTTCCATTTTGCTCACCCCCGAATGAATGTTGAGTTTTTTTTTTCAACCCGACACACGTGGATATATGCCTAGGAGCGCACAGACACACGGATATCCATTTTGACGATCCCCGAGTTAATTACAACGACTTTTCTCGTAACGTCCATATTTGCGGATGTACGTATGTATGTCGCATAACTCAAGAACGGCATGTCCTAGAAAGTTGAAATTTGGTACGTAGACTCCTAGTGGGGTCTCGTTCTGCACTTCCCCTTTCGGCTGCATTCAGGTGTTTTTAAAGGAGTCTTTTGCCCCTTTGTGGGGGGAAATCATTGTTAATTTCGATGTAAACTCAAGTGGTGTTATAATTTGGCGGACATTTGGCGATGGATCGCCAGTCTTTTGGTCGCCAAGTTTTGTCGCCAACTTGGCGACAAATTTGGCGGATTTTTTTAAAATCTGATTTCAATTTGGCCACTGTTGGTGATATTTAGATTGTAAACTATTGAATGACATTAAAAATGGAGTCAAATGGACATTAAATGGTCAAATGACATTAAATTGGAGTAAAAGGAAGTCATGTGATGCACACATCCGCTCGTTTTTTTTTTTTTTTTGTACTAATCCTTGCTTGAGAAAGTTGAATGCATAACCTTGTGCTGCAGTGGGCAGCACAAGGCATCAACTGCAAATTTTTCCTTTTTCGCATTGTTGTCATCTATTATTATACATTAGCTTTATTGTACACTAGTGGTACCCGCACGGCTTTGCCCGTAATAGAAAACTTAAAAGGTCTTTTGGTTCGCCTGTATATTTACAAATAATGTATGGTGAATCTTCTCGCCAATTGGCTTGTGCCCATGTTACGGTTCCACGTTATGATAATTTCGTATCTCGCCAATTGGCTTGTGCCCATGTTACGGTTCCACGTTATGATAATTTCGCAATTTATTTTTCTGCGGAAAAGAAGTCCATCTTATAATTTTCTTCTTAAAATTGGAATAAAAAAAGAACCACATCGAATTTTCGAAAAATCGCTTCGAGGTGCACACCCCCATGCTACATACTAACTTTGTGCCAAATTTCATGAAAATCGGCCGAACTGTCTAGGCGCTATGCGCGTCACAGACATCCTACAGACATCCTCCGGACAGAGAGACTTTCAGCTTTATTATTAGTAAAGAAGCTTGCATATTTCGTCGCCTCAGTAGGATACAGTAGGATATCTCAGTGTTATTTCCGGGATTAGATGTACTAGAGGCGACAATTTGGTTTCTGCTGAAAAAAAAGTGCGAAAAAATAAAAAAAAAAGCTTAATTCCAATATTTTGCTATTGTTAGTATCGAATCTAAAACGCGTTTCTTCAAGTATCTCAGAAACTCATTTCTGCAGATACTGCCATTTACCTTCCGACTGTTACGAATTGCCGTAAGAGGGCGTATTCCTCACCTATTTAAGCAAGTTGTCTTGTATCTTTTGGCTTATGTTATGCTTCTGTTGTGGGGGAGGGGGGTGATGTTGTTATGTTACATCAGTTGAAGGGAGCCGCCAGCCCTCATAATACTTTAACGAACGAGCACTGCCTCGATATCTTCATTCTCTTTTAAGTTTTAAATAAAAGTTGGGCCGTGGTAGCCCGATCGGTAGAGTGTCGGATTCGGGGCCGGAGGGTCCTGGGTTCGAACCTCGATGGTAGAAGACCCACCGTCGTTATTAAAGGGGACTGGGCGACGTTAAATAGGCTCGTGGTCTCAATGTCCTAAAAGTGAAACGATACCTCTGGGGGTGCTAGTACCAGGCAGCTATTAGCTCCTGGACTAGTTCTCAATTCTCATTAACTGTTCGATCCGGTGATGGTGCTGCCATCTATCGGTATATAAAATAATGGAGGCAAGGCACTTAGTATGCAGTCCTCGACATAAATACAGTTGTAGTCAGTTGTGACTCGGAATCGAGCTTTATTGTACAAGCTTGCATATTTCGTCGCCTCAGTAGGATACAGCAGGATATCTTAGTGTTATTTCTGGGATTAGATGTACTAGAGGCGACAATTTAGTTTCTGCTGAAAAAAAATGCGGAAAAGTAAAAAAAAAAGTTTAATTCCAATATTTTGCTATTGTTAGTAAAACGCATTTCTTCAAGTATCTCAGAAACTCATTTCTGTAGATACTGCCTTTTACCTGCCCACGGCAGTACAGTGAAACCTGTGTAAGTTGACCACCTGCGGTGCACTACTTTGGTGGTCAACTTAAACAGGTGGTCAACTTATAGAGGTTGATTTATATGATATACTAGTGATAACCGCACGGCTTTGCCCGTAATAGAAAAAATCAAAAGGTCTTTTGGTTCGCCTGTATATTTACAAATAATGCATGGTGAATTTTCTCGCCAGTTGGCTTGTACATATCTTACGGTTCCACGTTATGATCATTTCGTATCTCGCCAATTGGCTTCTGCCCATGTTACGGTTCCACGTTATGATAATTTCGTAATTTACTCGTCCATCTTATGATATTTTTTTTTCTTAAAATTGGAATAGAAAAAGAACCACATCGAATTTTCGAAACATCGCTTCGAGGTGCACACCCCCATGCTACATACTAACTTTGTGCCAAATTTCATGAAAATCGGCCGAACGGTCTAGGCGCTATGCGCGTCACAGACATCCAGACATCCTACAGACATCCAGACATCCTCCGGACAGAGAGACTTTCAGCTTTATTATTAGTAAAGAAAATAGACCCTCGTTTTACGCGGCGGTTACGTTCCACGGAAATGCCGTAAATCAAAACCGCGTAAATTGAGACTAATACTAGTGTTGAAATAGGGGTTTGGTTCCGTAGATAACAAATAGTTCGTTCTAGTGATGACTCATTGTATAATAAGTTTAATGTGTACTTCTATCGATTTCTATGCACAACATGCATAAAGAAAACATAAATTAATTTCGTGTTCTGTTTATAAAGTGGAGCTGATATGATAGTCTTTTGGCATTCATTAAGAATTTTTCTCTGTCATTCTTTGCAGAGCATTAACGCATCCATGATCACGTGCCTCGTTTCCATGATAGAAGTTTCCTTTACTAACAAATCAGAAGGATCATTTTTATTGTCTAGGAATGGCTAAAAATTTTCAATGTGAACGTTTTTGGTTGTGCGCCCGACGTCGGTATCCTCGTTGGTTTTGGCCTTTTTGTCTCTCCTAAAAGCTCTTGTTCCTTTGAGTTCTGAACTCTGTGAGTTTAATATTTTTACTTCTGGAAAGAGCTCTGGAACCATTCGCATAAAACGTCTCCAGTGTCCCCAGCTTGATTATTAGCACACCATAATGCAGTTGATTACGTAAAATGTTGAGCAGTTGATTACGTCATCTGCAATCTTTAGGAGTTTGGATTTTGAAAGAGGTGGAAAATGTCATCTGTTTGCATCGCCGCATCCGCGTAAAACCGAAACTCATCCGCGTAAAATAAAGTAAAGGTGTCAAATCTTAAACCGCGTATAATCGAAAACGCGTAAAATGAACCCGCATAAAACGAATGGCTACTATAGATCCATGAGCGCCCATATGCAACATTTTAAGGGGGGGGGGGGTCTCATATATTTTTCCCCTGGTTTAGCAGGATATTTTCCTTATAGAAACTGATTTCAGTACAGATTAGAGTTACTAAAATTTGATTTTTTTAATAACTCATTCATTAATGGCAGGAGAAGAAATGCTTTTACATTTTTGCAAAGAAAAAAAGTACTAAAAGCAATAAAGTTCTAAGTTCGAAAGGGGGGGGGGGCTTGAGCCCACACTTGTCCCCCTATTTGGGTGTCCTTGTATAGATCTAATTCTCTGCCTGAAAATAGTGGTCAACTTAGACAGGTAGTCAACTTACAAGGGTGGTTAACTTTAGAGGTTTTCTTTACTAATAATAAAGCGCTGAAAGTCTCTCTGTCCGGAGGATGTCTGGATGTCTGTAGGATGTTTGTAGGATGTCTGTGACGCGCTTAGCGCCTAAACCGTTCGGCCGATTTTCATGAAATTTGGCACAAAGTTAGTATGTAGCATGGGGGTGTGCACCTCGAAGCGATTTTTCGAAAATTCGATGTGGTTCTTTTTCTATTCCAATTTTAAGAACAAAAATATTATAAAATGGACGAGTAATTTACGAAATTATCATAACGTGGAACCGTAACATGGGTACAAGCCAATTGGCGAGAAAATTCACCATACATTTGTAAATGTACAGGCGAACCAAAAGATCTTTTAATTTTTCTATTACGGGCGAAGCCGTGCGGGTACCACTAGTACTGTATAAGTTACAATGTGTCCGTCCACAAGTGACGTCACGCTGTGAGGTGAGGGGAAGGGGGAATTTGTGACACTTTGTGAAGGGTGGAGGAAGGGTATGACAAGAAGTGTGACATCGCGCATTTTTTTCTCATTACGACGTGCTTATCAAAAGCAGCACGATATGTAACAGTAGATTTTATTTAAAAAAAAGGAGTAGATTTTATTTTAAAAAAATAATAAAAAAAAATAATTTGAATTTTGACATCTTGAATTCAAATTATGTTTTTCGCAATCACGAGTGTGTGTTTGTGTGTGGGAGGGTATGTGTGTTTGTGTGTAGGGGTATGTGTGTTGGTGTGTAGGCATGTGTGTTTGTGTCTGTGTGCAGGCATGAACGTGTGGGTAGTTGTGTGTGTGTATGTGTAGGTGTCTGCATGTATGCGTGTGTGTATGTGTGTGTAGTGTATGTGTAGGTGTCTGTATGTATGCGTGTGTGTATTATTTGTGTGTGTATGTGTTTGTGTATGTATGTATGTAGGTGTAGGTGTCTGTATGTATGCGTGTGTGTATTGTTTGTGTGTGTATGTGTTTGTGTATGTATGTAGGTGTAGGTGTCTGTATGTATGCGTGTGTGTATGTGTGTGTAGGTGTATGTGTAGGTGCCTGTATGTATGCGTGTGTTAATTGTTTGTGTGTGTATGTGTTTGTGTATGTGTGTAGGTGTATGTTTGTGTATGTGTGTGTTTGTGTAGTTGTGTATGTATGCGCGCGTGTGTGTGGGATATTGACGCAACCTGGAGACGGCTTTCGCTAGAGGAGCAGCATCGTGAGGCGGCCGGTCGACGGTGGTGCTGCAGAAGGTGCTGGTTGGAAAATAAAATGATAGCACATCAAAACAGTCAAATGAAAGCAATAAGCAATCGTGATTGCTCAAAAAAAAGTGACATTTATTGATGGCCCCTGAGAAGGGAAATAAATGTAGGAGAAAATCTTAACTTTCGTTATTTTTCTTAAATAATTGAGTAGATCTTAAAGTATTTTGGTCATTGGGAGAGGGGGGGGGGGAGGCTCTCAAAACTGGTGATCTAGGCTACGGACTAGTCTGTTCGGTAATCAAGCCCTGAAACTTTTTGAAGGAGAAAAAATGGAAAGCTCCAAAGGAAATTTTACCATTGGAAAGCATTGCATCCTAAATATGTAAAAAAAAAAAAAAAAAAAAAAAAAAAAATTTGAATTTTGACATCTTGAATTCAAATTATGTTTTTCGCAATCACGAGTGTGTGTATGTAGGCATGTGTGTGTGTGTGTGGGGGGGGGGTTTGTGTCTGTGTGCAGACATAAGTGTGGGGGGGTATGTGTATATGTGTGTAGGCATATGTGTTTGTGTCTGTGTGCAGGCAGGAATGTGTGTGTAGTTGTGTGTATGTGTTTGTATGTGTTTGTGTGTGTAGGTGTATGTGTGTGTAGGTGTATGTGTGTATAGATGTATGTATGTGTGTTTGTGTGTGCGTGCGTGTGTAGTTGTGTATGTATGCGCGTGTGGTAGGACATGGATGGAGACGGCTTTCGCTCTAGGAGCAGCATCGTGAGGAGCCCGCCTGTCCACGGTGATGGTGCAGAGGGTGGCGGTGGGAAAATTCAAAGGAACGCCAAAAACAGTCAAATGAAAGCAATAAGCAATCGTGATTGCTCAAAAAAAAGTGACATTTATTGATGGCCCCTGAGAAGGGAAATAAATGTAGGAGAAAATCTTAACTTTCGTTATTTTTCTTAAATAATTGAGTAGATCTTAAAGTATTTTGGTCATTGGGAGAGGGGGGGGGGGGAGGCTCTCAAAACTGGTGATCTAGGCTACGGACTAGTCTGTTCGGTAATCAAGCCCTGAAACTTTTTGAAGGAGAAAAAATGGAAAGCTCCAAAGGAAATTTTACCATTGGAAAGCATTGCATCCTAAATATGTAAAAAAAAAAAAAAAAAAAAAAAAAAAAATTTGAATTTTGACATCTTGAATTCAAATTATGTTTTTCGCAATCACGAGTGTGTGTATGTAGGCATGTGTGTGTGTGTGTGTGGGGGGGGGGGGTTTGTGTCTGTGTGCAGACATAAGTGTGGGGGGGTATGTGTATATGTGTGTAGGCATATGTGTTTGTGTCTGTGTGCAGGCAGGAATGTGTGTAGTTGTGTGTATGTGTTTGTATGTGTTTGTGTGTGTAGGTGTATGTGTGTGTAGGTGTATGTGTGTATAGATGTATGTGTGTATGTATGTGTGTTTGTGTGTGCGTGCGTGTGTAGTTGTGTATGTATGCGCGTGTGGTAGGACATGGATGGAGACGGCTTTCGCTCTAGGAGCAGCATCGTGAGGAGCCCGCCTGTCCACGGTGATGGTGCAGAGGGTGGCGGTGGGAAAATTCAAAGGAACGCCAAAAACAGTCAAATGAAAGCAATAAGCAATCGTGATTGCTCAAAAAAAAGTGACATTTATTGATGGCCCCTGAGAAGGGAAATAAATGTAGGAGAAAATCTTAACTTTCGTTATTTTTCTTAAATAATTGAGTAGATCTTAAAGTATTTTGGTCATTGGGAGAGGGGGGGGGGAGGCTCTCAAAACTGGTGATCTAGGCTACGGACTAGTCTGTTCGGTAATCAAGCCCTGAAACTTTTTGAAGGAGAAAAAATGGAAAGCTCCAAAGGAAATTTTACCATTGGAAAGCATTGCATCCTTAAAAAAAAAAAAAAAAAAAAAAAAAAAAAAAAATTTGAATTTTGACATCTTGAATTCAAATTATGTTTTTCGCAATCACGAGTGTGTGTATGTAGGCATGTGTGTGTGTGTGTGTGGGGGGGGGGGTTTGTGTCTGTGTGCAGACATAAGTGTGGGGGGGGTATGTGTATGTGTGTGTGTGGGGTATGTGTATATGTGTGTAGGCATATGTGTTTGTGTCTGTGTGCAGGCAGGAATGTGTGTGTAGTTGTGTGTATGTGTTTGTATGTGTTTGTGTGTGTAGGTGTATGTGTGTGTAGGTGTATGTGTGTATAGATGTATGTGTGTATGTATGTGTGTTTGTGTGTGCGTGCGTGTGTAGTTGTGTATGTATGCGCGTGTGGTAGGACATGGATGGAGACGGCTTTCGCTAGAGGAGCAGCATCGTGAGGAGCCCGCCTGTCCACGGTGATGGTGCAGAGGGTGGCGGTGGGAAAATTCAAAGGAACGCCAAAAACAGTCAAATGAAAGCAATAAGCAATCGTGATTGCTCAAAAAAAAGTGACATTTATTGATGGCCCCTGAGAAGGGAAATAAATGTAGGAGAAAATCTTAACTTTCGTTATTTTTCTTAAATAATTGAGTAGATCTTAAAGTATTTTGGTCATTGGGAGAGGGGGGGGGGGGAGGCTCTCAAAACTGGTGATCTAGGCTACGGACTAGTCTGTTCGGTAATCAAGCCCTGAAACTTTTTGAAGGAGAAAAAATGGAAAGCTCCAAAGGAAATTTTACCATTGGAAAGCATTGCATCCTAAATATGTAAAAAAAAAAAAAAAAAAAAAAAAAAATTTGAATTTTGACATCTTGAATTCAAATTATGTTTTTCGCAATCACGAGTGTGTGTATGTAGGCATGTGTGTGTGTGTGTGTGTGGGGGGGGGGGGTTTGTGTCTGTGTGCAGACATAAGTGTGGGGGGGTATGTGTATATGTGTGTAGGCATATGTGTTTGTGTCTGTGTGCAGGCAGGAATGTGTGTGTAGTTGTGTGTATGTGTTTGTATGTGTTTGTGTGTGTAGGTGTATGTGTGTGTAGGTGTATGTGTGTATAGATGTATGTGTGTATGTATGTGTGTTTGTGTGTGCGTGCGTGTGTAGTTGTGTATGTATGCGCGTGTGGTAGGACATGGATGGAGACGGCTTTCGCTATAGGTGCAGCATCGTGAGGAGCCCGCCTGTCCACGGTGATGGTGCAGAGGGTGGCGGTGGGAAAAATCAAAGGAACGCCAAAAACAGTCAAATGAAAGCAATAAGCAATCGTGATTGCTCAAAAAAAAGTGACATTTATTGATGGCCCCTGAGAAGGGAAATAAATGTAGGAGAAAATCTTAACTTTCGTTATTTTTCTTAAATAATTGAGTAGATCTTAAAGTATTTTGGTCATTGGGAGAGGGGGGGGGAGGCTCTCAAAACTGGTGATCTAGGCTACGGACTAGTCTGTTCGGTAATCAAGCCCTGAAACTTTTTGAAGGAGAAAAAATGGAAAGCTCCAAAGGAAATTTTACCATTGGAAAGCATTGCATCCTAAATATGTAAAAAAAAAAAAAAAAAAAAAAAAAAAAAAAAATTTGAATTTTGACATCTTGAATTCAAATTATGTTTTTCGCAATCACGAGTGTGTGTATGTAGGCATGTGTGTGTGTGTGTGTGGGGGGGGGGGGTTTGTGTCTGTGTGCAGACATAAGTGTGGGGGGGTATGTGTATGTGTGTGTGTGGGGTATGTGTATATGTGTGTAGGCATATGTGTTTGTGTCTGTGTGCAGGCAGGAATGTGTGTGTAGTTGTGTGTATGTGTTTGTATGTGTTTGTGTGTGTAGGTGTATGTGTGTGTAGGTGTATGTGTGTATAGATGTATGTGTGTATGTATGTGTGTTTGTGTGTGCGTGCGTGTGTAGTTGTGTATGTATGCGCGTGTGGTAGGACATGGATGGAGACGGCTTTCGCTAGAGGAGCAGCATCGTGAGGAGCCCGCCTGTCCACGGTGATGGTGCAGAGGGTGGCGGTGGGAAAATTCAAAGGAACGCCAAAAACAGTCAAATGAAAGCAATAAGCAATCGTGATTGCTCAAAAAAAAGTGACATTTATTGATGGCCCCTGAGAAGGGAAATAAATGTAGGAGAAAATCTTAACTTTCGTTATTTTTCTTAAATAATTGAGTAGATCTTAAAGTATTTTGGTCATTGGGAGAGGGGGGGGGGAGGCTCTCAAAACTGGTGATCTAGGCTACGGACTAGTCTGTTCGGTAATCAAGCCCTGAAACTTTTTGAAGGAGAAAAAATGGAAAGCTCCAAAGGAAATTTTACCATTGGAAAGCATTGCATCCTAAATATGTAAAAAAAAAAAAAAAAAAAAAAAAAAAAAAATTTGAATTTTGACATCTTGAATTCAAATTATGTTTTTCGCAATCACGAGTGTGTGTATGTAGGCATGTGTGTGTGTGTGTGTGTGGGGGGGGGTTTGTGTCTGTGTGCAGACATAAGTGTGGGGGGGTATGTGTATATGTGTGTAGGCATATGTGTTTGTGTCTGTGTGCAGGCAGGAATGTGTGTGTAGTTGTGTGTATGTGTTTGTATGTGTTTGTGTGTGTAGGTGTATGTGTGTGTAGGTGTATGTGTGTATAGATGTATGTGTGTATGTATGTGTGTTTGTGTGTGCGTGCGTGTGTAGTTGTGTATGTATGCGCGTGTGGTAGGACATGGATGGAGACGGCTTTCGCTAGAGGAGCAGCATCGTGAGGAGCCCGCCTGTCCACGGTGATGGTGCAGAGGGTGGCGGTGGGAAAATTCAAAGGAACGCCAAAAACAGTCAAATGAAAGCAATAAGCAATCGTGATTGCTCAAAAAAAAGTGACATTTATTGATGGCCCCTGAGAAGGGAAATAAATGTAGGAGAAAATCTTAACTTTCGTTATTTTTCTTAAATAATTGAGTAGATCTTAAAGTATTTTGGTCATTGGGAGAGGGGGGGGGGAGGCTCTCAAAACTGGTGATCTAGGCTACGGACTAGTCTGTTCGGTAATCAAGCCCTGAAACTTTTTGAAGGAGAAAAAATGGAAAGCTCCAAAGGAAATTTTACCATTGGAAAGCATTGCATCCTAAATATGTAAAAAAAAAAAAAAAAAAAAAAAAAAATTTGAATTTTGACATCTTGAATTCAAATTATGTTTTTCGCAATCACGAGTGTGTGTATGTAGGCATGTGTGTGTGTGTGTGGGGGGGGGGTTTGTGTCTGTGTGCAGACATAAGTGTGGGGGGGTATGTGTATATGTGTGTAGGCATATGTGTTTGTGTCTGTGTGCAGGCAGGAATGTGTGTGTAGTTGTGTGTATGTGTTTGTATGTGTTTGTGTGTGTAGGTGTATGTGTGTGTAGGTGTATGTGTGTATAGATGTATGTGTGTATGTATGTGTGTTTGTGTGTGCGTGCGTGTGTAGTTGTGTATGTATGCGCGTGTGGTAGGACATGGATGGAGACGGCTTTCGCTCTAGGAGCAGCATCGTGAGGAGCCCGCCTGTCCACGGTGATGGTGCAGAGGGTGGCGGTGGGAAAATTCAAAGGAACGCCAAAAACAGTCAAATGAAAGCAATAAGCAATCGTGATTGCTCAAAAAAAAGTGACATTTATTGATGGCCCCTGAGAAGGGAAATAAATGTAGGAGAAAATCTTAACTTTCGTTATTTTTCTTAAATAATTGAGTAGATCTTAAAGTATTTTGGTCATTGGGAGAGGGGGGGGGGGGAGGCTCTCAAAACTGGTGATCTAGGCTACGGACTAGTCTGTTCGGTAATCAAGCCCTGAAACTTTTTGAAGGAGAAAAAATGGAAAGCTCCAAAGGAAATTTTACCATTGGAAAGCATTGCATCCTAAATATGTAAAAAAAAAAAAAAAAAAAAAAAAAAAAAAAAAAAATTTGAATTTTGACATCTTGAATTCAAATTATGTTTTTCGCAATCACGAGTGTGTGTATGTAGGCATGTGTGTGTGTGTGTGTGGGGGGGGGGTTTGTGTCTGTGTGCAGACATAAGTGTGGGGGGGTATGTGTATGTGTGTGTGTGGGGTATGTGTATATGTGTGTAGGCATATGTGTTTGTGTCTGTGTGCAGGCAGGAATGTGTGTGTAGTTGTGTGTATGTGTTTGTATGTGTTTGTGTGTGTAGGTGTATGTGTGTGTAGGTGTATGTGTGTATAGATGTATGTGTGTATGTATGTGTGTTTGTGTGTGCGTGCGTGTGTAGTTGTGTATGTATGCGCGTGTGGTAGGACATGGATGGAGACGGCTTTCGCTATAGGTGCAGCATCGTGAGGAGCCCGCCTGTCCACGGTGATGGTGCAGAGGGTGGCGGTGGGAAAAATCAAAGGAACGCCAAAAACAGTCAAATGAAAGCAATAAGCAATCGTGATTGCTCAAAAAAAAGTGACATTTATTGATGGCCCCTGAGAAGGGAAATAAATGTAGGAGAAAATCTTAACTTTCGTTATTTTTCTTAAATAATTGAGTAGATCTTAAAGTATTTTGGTCATTGGGAGAGGGGGGGGGGAGGCTCTCAAAACTGGTGATCTAGGCTACGGACTAGTCTGTTCGGTAATCAAGCCCTGAAACTTTTTGAAGGAGAAAAAATGGAAAGCTCCAAAGGAAATTTTACCATTGGAAAGCATTGCATCCTAAATATGTAAAAAAAAAAAAAAAAAAAAAAAAAAAAAAAAATTTGAATTTTGACATCTTGAATTCAAATTATGTTTTTCGCAATCACGAGTGTGTGTATGTAGGCATGTGTGTGTGTGTGTGTGTGGGGGGGGGGGTTTGTGTCTGTGTGCAGACATAAGTGTGGGGGGGTATGTGTATGTGTGTGTGTGGGGTATGTGTATATGTGTGTAGGCATATGTGTTTGTGTCTGTGTGCAGGCAGGAATGTGTGTGTAGTTGTGTGTATGTGTTTGTATGTGTTTGTGTGTGTAGGTGTATGTGTGTGTAGGTGTATGTGTGTATAGATGTATGTATGTGTGTTTGTGTGTGCGTGCGTGTGTAGTTGTGTATGTATGCGCGTGTGGTAGGACATGGATGGAGACGGCTTTCGCTATAGGTGCAGCATCGTGAGGAGCCCGCCTGTCCACGGTGATGGTGCAGAGGGTGGCGGTGGGAAAATTCAAAGGAACGCCAAAAACAGTCAAATGAAAGCAATAAGCAATCGTGATTGCTCAAAAAAAAAAAAAAAATCTAAATAGCAAATTAGCAGCAAATTATGTATTGTATTCAAAAGGATTGATGATACAGTCGACTCCCGCTACAACGCGATCCGACTTACGCGAAATGGCTATAACGCGAGTTTTTCTTCGGTAAAGAATTTTATTCCCAACGCAAATTCTTCACCCGCAACACGGAAATTTTCCGAAGGGAATCGCGGTTTTTTTCGTGAATGGACCTTCATCCCTTTGACCAGGGGCGTAGCTAAGGGGGGGGGGGTTTGGGGACAAAACCCCCCCCGAAAAGTTAGTCTCAAAAAAAAAGAGAGAAAGAAGAGAGAAGTGAAAGAAAAAAAAAAGAAGAAAAGGAAAAAATTCCAAGCGATTATACATACACACACACACATATATTATATATATATATATATATATATATATATATATATATATATATATATATATATATATATATATATATATATATATATATATATATATATATATATTTTGATAAAAAAGTTATACAATGTTGGAATAAGAGGAATACCTTACAAATGGATATTATCCTATCTTACGGACTGAAAACAAGCAACAAAACTAAATAACTGTATAAGCAAATATAAAACAACAAAAACCGGAGTCCCTCAGGGCTCAATTTTAGGTCCATTACTTTTTTTAATATATATTAATGACATGTCATACATTAAATTATACGGTACAATTACTCTATATGCAGATGATACAGCATTAACATATTCTGCAAAGAGCATTAATGATATAAAAAACCAAATGGAACTTGATTTAACTGCTATAAATAAATGGTTAACTGACAATATGTTATCTCTTAATATAAATAAAACAAAATACATAAAGTTTGATTTAAAAAAGAATGGAATTAATAAAATTGATTTACGCATAAAATATCACGAACCAACATGTGACAGCACAAATAACTGTAACTGCCCTACCATAGAAAGAGTCGAAAATATAAATTATTTAGGTATAACTTTTAGTGAAAATTTAAAATGGAAATGCCATACTGATAAACTTGTGAATAAGTTAAGAGGTAGAATACATTGGCTCTATCTATTGAGAAATATAGTTGGGAAAAAGTTTCTTAGATGTTTATTTTACGCTTGGATTAACTAAATAATTACGTATGGTATTTGTGCATGGGGAGGCGATTATGAAACAAATCTTACCAATTTAAATTGAACTTATGCAAAAATTTTGAAAATAATTTATGGAGCTAAACAAGAACTTAATAAAAACGATACTATTTTACAAAAGTCAGAGAAAATCTATAATATCAGAGAAATATATGCACAGAGAATATTGTATTTTTTGCATAACAACAATAACTGGTTTGAAATTAATGAAAAACAATATAATACTCGAATTTCAGGTAAACAATATAAAGTTATAAAACCAAATAAAACGATTATTAAAAAACAATTCTTATACTTGGCACCGCGGCTGTTTAATGAACTAACGGAAGATGTTAGGAATGAGAAGAACTTTAAAAAATATAAAAAAGGGGTCAATGAATATATACAAAATAACGACATTGTATCAACAATTAACTTTTAGCTGATAAAATATACTGACTTGCCAACCGGGGGGGATTTTGTATTGTAATTTTTATACTATTGAATGTTTCAATGCGAGTTATTGTGTTTTTTTTTTCTCTGGAGTCAAACAGTCCAATAATTGTTCTGTGTAAAATTTTTACTACTTGTGTAAAATTAATTTGTAAATATTTCTGTTAATGCATATTTGTGTTTGTACTCCATACTAAATCAATTAAAAAACACTGCGGACAGTGCCTTTGGCGCTCTTTAGTGTTAAATTTAATACTAACTCGTGTTGAACTATAGTCAAGATTTTCTTAATGTTTTGTTATGAAGTTTGTAATTTATGTTTTATAATTTGTACTTTCCTTTTTTTTTTTAATTTTGCTTACTGTTATGTATGTGTATTTTGTTTGTTAATAAATTTTATCTTTATCTTATCTTTTATATATATATATATATATATATATATATATATATATATATATATATATATAAGAAGTAACCCCCCCCGAAAGTCGGGTCTAGCTACGCCACTGCCTTTGACTTCGCTGAAGGCGAAAGTTCAAACACCGTACTAGTCTGAACATCGCTCTTATACAAATAACCCTATACTCTTCATTTTCCATTTATTTTTTTCATTCTATATGGTAAAGTTGATGATATATAGTGACACTTAAGAGCGCTGTTTCATTTAAAGTTTGTGAAGATAGAAGGAAAAAGAAAAAGTTTCAACAACTATAGTGCATTTGTTTTTCTTAGTACATAATGTACGTACCTTAGTGGTTTATTTTACGTCTTCCTTTCCCATTGATCATTGACTTTGTGCATCGTAGCAGTTTTTTATGTTAAATAAAACGTTAAAAAAAATGCAATAAATAAAAATTCAATTTTTTGTTTAAGAAACAGTAATGTATAATTAAGAAATGGTTTTCAATACTTTGAGGTGGTGTTTACAAGTGTCTTCAATCGTATGGGTATGCTTATAAAAGTGTTTACACATACCCTTTTTCACAACGCGAAATTTCAACTTACGCGAAGGGTCTCGGAACGCATCCCTCGCGTAAGTCGGGACTCGACTGTATTTCCAAAATAAATGCACTTAGTAAACTAAGAGGGTTGTTAATTTCCATATGTCAACAAGCACACAAAGTTTACGGATAAAATTACTGATCAAAGTTTGTTCTGTCGAAGTACACACAATAGGCAGCTAGGGCTGATAAGCTATCAGTTCTGCAAACTTGCGACCTATGATTCTGGGTTACAGGGGTTCTTAAATAAATTTGAGACATTTTAGAGTTTGTTTTGTTCTTCGAACTGAAGGGCACTTTGGTTCCCTTTGGTTTTGTGAGGAATAATTGGATGCTATCTGAAAGAATATTTATGAAACGGGATTCATTTAGAGTAGATTCCCGTTGTACCGCAACAATTGGGGGGGGGGGAGGGGGGGACATATTTATCCATAACCACGGTGTAGAGAAACAATTTTTATCAATTTTGAATTAATTCATTATAGTAGGGATTCATGTATAGTAGATTCCCGTTGTACCGCAAAAATGGGGGGAGGGAATATTCATTTATAGTAGATTCCTGTTGTACCATAAAAATGGGGGGGGGGATGGGGGGAGGGGGGGACATATTTATCTATAACCACGGTGTAGTGAAACAATTTTTATCAATTTTGAATTCATTTATTATTGTAGGGATTCATTTATAGTAGATTCCAGTTGTACCGCAAAAATGGGGGGGGGGAATGGGGGGGAGGGAATATTCATTTATAGTATATTCCCGTTGTACCACAAAAATGGGAGGGGGAATGGGGGGGAGGGGGGACATATTTATCCATAACCACGGCGTAGTGAAACAATTTTTATCAATCTTGAATTCATTCATTATAGTAGGGATTCATTTATAGTAGATTCCCGTTGTACCGCAAAAATGGGGGGGGGGGGAATGGGGGGAGGGAATATTCATTTATAGTAGATTCCCGTTGTACCACAAAAATGGGGGGGAAATGGGGGGAGGGGGGACATATTTATCCATAACCACGGTGTAGTGAAACAATTTTGATCAATTTTGAATTCACAACAGTAATGCATCACAGTACAGCACTAGTAGATCTTGAACTAAATATCCAGTCAAATTGCACCGAAATCACGATTTCTGTTTGAAATGCTCATTTCTTTTTGGAAGATATACAATACTAAAATCAATCTATTTATGAAAAAACTTGGCTTCAAAAACACGAGCTAAAAGAATATCAATAAATAATATAGTACCGTGAGAGAGAGAGAGAGAGAGAGAGAGATCATATTTTCATCACTTGGTGTGGTATCTTTTTCAATAATTATTTCTCAAAAGTGCTCTTTTGTGAGGACGTCAAGAGGCATCATTTTAAAGATTTTTAAAAACAATGCACGTGTATTTTGCCAAAAGAATAAATAAAAAATAAATAAATAAAAATAAATAAATAAATAAATGAATGAATAAAATAAATAAATATAATAATAAATAAAATAAATAAATAAATAAATAAAAATAAAAATAAATAAATAGATGAATAAAATAAATAAATATAATAATAAATAAAATAAATAAATAAATAAATAAAAATAAAAATAAATAAATAGATGAATAAAATAAATAAATATAATAATAAATAAAATAAATAAATAAATAAATAAAAATAAAAATAAATAAATAGATGAATAAAATAAATAAATATAATAATAAATAAATAAATAAAATAAATAGATGAATAAAATAAATAAATATAATAATAAATAAATAAATAAAATAAATAAAATAAATATAAATAAATAAATAAAATAAAATAAATAAAATAAATATAAATAAATAAATAAAATAAAATTTGAAAATAGAATTAAATAAAAAAAACACGATTTATTCTGTTTTTTTTAAATTACGCATTGTTGCAATGCATAGCATCCCAAAATGAAGAGACATTGGCTCGGTTGGTTATAGCATCGTGCTAATTACGTGAAGATCGTAAGTTTGAATCCCCGTGGGCCGAAAAATATAGTTTCAATAATTAATTTTCTCCGGCAGAATTCTGATCCAAATTTCCATCAATAGGCATTCTGAACTCATTACAGGATTCTGAGCAACAGTTCTATTGTTGCTAAAACCAGACGGCAAGACACTGTAAATCGCAGAAAACCGGGTTAAAAAAAAATAATAATTTGAATTTTGTCTTCTTGAATTCAAATTATGTTTTTCGCAATCACGAGTGTGTGTGTATGTAAGCGTGTGTGTTTGTGTGTGGGGGGTATGTGTGTATGTGTATGCATGTGTGTTTGTGTCTGTGTGTAGGCATGAGTGTGTAGGTAGTTGTGTGTATGAGTGTAGGTGTGGGTGGGGGGTATGTGTATGTGTGTGTAGGCATATGTGTTTGTGTCTGTGTGCAGGCATGAGTGTGTGGGTAGTTGTGTGTATGTGAGTGTGTTTGTTTATGTATGTGTGTAGGTGTATGTACGTGTGTGTAGATGTATATATGTATATGTGTGTAGGTGCGTGTATGAATGCGTGTAAATGTAGGATATTGACGAAACCTGGAGACGATTTTCGCTAGATGTGCAGCATCGTGAGGAGCCCGTCGACGGTGATGCTGCGGAGGGTGGCGGTGGGAAAAATCAAAGGAACGTCAAAAACAGTCAAATGAAAGTAATAAGCAATCGTGATTGCTCCAAAAAAAAAACAAAAAAAAAACGGGGTTTTGCATTTTTTCCGTCGAGCGGGAACGGGTGACCAAGTTTTTAAAAAATATTTTAACAAAGTAGATGCTTAAATTTTAATTTTTTTTGTTTTTGTTTTATTACGCATTGCTTTAGTGTACAGCATCCCGAGAAGAAGACCTAGGAGCCCAGTTGCGTCCTACTAATATCGCTAAAATCATGGTATAATGTAGTTTTTTGAATGATTAATTTTTTCAGCAGACTCCTGATCGAAATTTGGATGAAAACTGTATTTTAGCACGAGAAATCGTGGTATCATATATATTATTTCTTAAAGTTGATTTGTGGGTAGATACTACGCTATAACTTCCTTAATACTTTAGCAACTGCAAAATTATATCATTTGAAAGATTTTTTTCACATTTTTTTCTGTAATTCAAAAAATTACTTTATAATAAAACCAGTTTTTAAATTCCTTTCACGGACGCACGGGTCAGTTAGTTTTTAAACAATCTGCAGGTAACCATATCAACCCTTTTTTCATGATATCATATTAAGATTCACTAAGTACTGTCAATGTTGTGCTATGTCACTTAGTATATTTAAGGGAACTTAAAAATGACCAAACGATCAAAAAAAATTTGATTGCTTATTTCGAAACTAAACACTAGTCCAAACACAGGGGAAAAGTTTCATTGCTTTAGTTCAAATATTTAAAACTAGTGATACCCGCACGGCTTTGCCCGTAATAGAAAAATCAAAAGGTCTTTTGGTTCGCCTGTATATTTACAAATAATGTATGGTGAATTTTCTCGCCAGTTGACTTGTACCCATCTTACGGTTCCACGTTATGATCATTTCGTATCTCGCCAATTGGCTCGTGCCCATGTTACGGTTCCACGTCATGATAATTTCGTAATTTACTCGTCCATCCTATGATAATTTTGTTCTTAAAATTGGAATAGAAAAAGAACCACATCAAATTTTCGAAAAATCGCTTCGAGGTGCACACCCCCATGCTACATACTAACTTTGTGCCAAATTTCATGAAAATCGGCCGAACGGTTTAGGCGCTATACGCGTCACAGACATCCAGACATCCTCCGGACAGAGAGACTTTCAGCTTTATTATTAGTAAAGAAGATATGAGGGGTCTAAGGCCATGCTCGGTATGTGTTCATACGCAAAAGAATAACTTTCACTTGATTTTTCTCGATGATCGTTTTTTTTTTCTTTTTTTTTTTTTGTGTTTTCGTGTCATAAGAAGCCCTAAGGATTTTTTTCTATTGAAGATACAGCTTTAAAGTAATACTTTTTGCAATTGGGACAATATATTTAACAAAACTGTGCATTGGATAAGCATTTCATAAATTATTCAAATGTTTAGAGCATGTTAAATCTTTAAAAATCAATTTTTTTTTTTGAAAAAAATTACGATTATATACGTAATTGATCACAGAAAATTTTCTAGTAAACACAAAAGCAAATGAATGCACAGATTTTTAGAGATGATGATTGTAATCGTTTAGCAAAAAACTTTTTTCATATTAGTTTAAAAACAAAAAAACCTTAGAGATTTTAAAAAATTGAAATTTTCCCAAACGTTTTGAATTTTTAAAAAGAGTAAGCAATATTTTAAACTTTTTAAAATAAATTATTGATTACAAAGTAAGTAAGTATGTTATGGTTTCAACGAAAAATGGAATTTGTTTAAATTGAAAAAAATTGCTTGAAAGGCACTGTGATCAGTGTGCAGTGGATTATTTACTGTTTTGGGACCCCGTCGCGATGTAGTTTTCGGGGACCCCCTTGAGACCTATGTAAATCAACTACAGTCGACTCCCGCTACAACGCGATTCGACTTACACGAAATGGCTATAACGCGAATTTTTTCCGAGTAACGAATTTTAGAGCTAAGGCGAACTTTTCGCCCACAACACGAATTTTTTTTGGAATGAAGTATCAGCTTTATTATTGACTACTAAATATTGAGTTCGTGAATGTTATTACATACTGACAGTCAAGCATCACTGACAGTCAAAGCTCCCACACCAAACTAGTCTAATGCATCAAATAACCACTACGCATCTTTCATTTATTTATTTTTTTTCATTCTAAATATAAAAGTTGTTGAAATATAATGGCACCTTAGTGTCACCTTCATCTAAAGTATGTGAAGATGGGAAGAAAAAGAAAGTTTCTGATAAAAAATATAAAAAACGCTAAAACTCTCGATATGCTTGAACAAGCAAACGCATTTAAAAATGTAGAATTAGATAAGAATAACGATCTGATCATGGAGCATAAATCATCACTATCTTCATTTCTTAACTCTTGAATATTGTTACTGTACCTACTGTACTGTTATAGTTTTTCATTTTAATTTTACGTCTTTCATTCCCATTGGCCATTCATTTTGTGCATCTTAAAGTATTTCATGTTGAACAACAGTTTTTTTTATTTTTTAAGTACAGTAAAAGTTCAGTTCTTTATGCAAGAAACTAACTATAGTGTAGGGTTAAGGAACGCTTTAGAGCAGTTTAAAGGGTGTTTATAAGTGTTTGGTATGCTTTAAAAAATTTGTATGCTTATATTTTTCCACAACGTGAAATTTCGACTTACGCGAGGAGTCTTGGAACGCATCCCTCGCGTAAGTCGGGACTCGACTGTATATTTATTTTTGGATCTCCTTCAGAGCGCTATGCTGCCGTGCTAAGCATAAAAAGTCGTATCTGCACTATTTATCAAAATTGAATTACGGTCACCAAGTGATGTTTTGTCATATATTTTACCTAAATGCAGAGTTTTATGGTCATTTGTCCGTGAGATATATTTTTAAAGAAATTCCGAAAAAGTGGCATTCATATCAAACTGGTACATGGAGACACACAGTCAAAAGTACTGTTTTTAGTCACTGAAGTTGATAGAATAAGCAAATAATAATAAAAAAAAAATATTTGAATTTTGACGTCTTGAATTCAAATTATGTTTTTCGCAATCACGAGTGTGTGTGTGTATGTAGGCATGTGTGTTTATGCGTGTGTGGGGGGTGTGTGTGTTTGTGTGTAGGGAGGGTATGTTGTAGGCATGTGTGTTTGTGTCTGTGTGCAGGTGTGAGTGTGTGGGTAGTTGTGTGTATGAGTGTTTGTGTGCGGTGGGGAATGTGTATGTGTGTGTAGGCATATGTGTTTGTGTCTGTGTGCAGGCATGAGTGTGATGAGTGTGTGGGTAGTTGTGTGTAGGTGTGTGTAGGTGTGTGTATGTGTACGTGTCTGTATGTATGTGTAGGTATCCGTGTGTATGCGTGTGTGTATGTGTATGTGTTTGAGTGTGTGTATGTGTATGTGTTTGTGTATGTGTAGGTGTATGTATTTGTACGTGTTTGTATGTATGTGTAGGTATCCGTATGTATGCGTGTGTGTATGTGTATGTGTTTGAGTGTGTGTGCGTGTATGTGTATGTGTAGGTGTATGTATTTGTACGTGTCTGTATGTATGTGTAGGTATCCGTATATATGCGTGTGTGTATGTGTATGTGTAGGTGTATGTATTTGTGTGCGCGCGTGTGTACGTGTGTGTGTGTGCGTGTAATTGTGTATCTATGCGCGCGTGTGTAGCATATGGATGCAACCTGGAGACGGTTTTCGCTATAGGAGCAGCATCGTGAGGATCCGGTCGACGGTGATGCTGCAGAGGGTGCTGGCGGGAAAGTAAAATGATAGCACATCAAAACAGTCAAGTAAGAACAATAAGAAATCGTAATTGCTCAAAAAAAAAAAAAAAAAAAAAAAAAAAACCATGAATCCAGAAAATATTTTTTTTCCCCCAACAGTTCTTTTTTAACTAATTTTTTAAAATGTCCGATTTTCAAACAAGGCGTTCTCTTTTATGACGTCACAAATGATGTACTTTGGTGCATCTTTCTACCGCGTTTCCACGTTATGATAATCAAGAAGCGAACTAAATAGTGCGCTTTGCGCTTGCTACCAACCCTATCGTTGCCATAACACGTGAGTAAAGATGCTAATTAAATATTGTGGTCTGTGGAATGGCAGACATTAAATGGCATTTCATCATTTGTGATGTCATCGGCAGAATCGTAAACAATGAAAGCGCACCGATTTAAGTAATGTTTCAAAAATATTAAACTCAGTCAAAATATTTAAAAAAAATGGTTTGATCCTATATTTTGGAGCATGCTCTTTCAGAAAAAAATACTTTTAAAAATTTTGGAAACGACTCATTGTGTCATTTGCGATATGGTAAATCCTCCACCGGCTTTTAGGAAGCAGGTTCCGAACGACGAACGTTTTGAACAAAACTATTTAAAGCTCATATTCAGTAAATTACCGCCCAATTAGCCAGGGCTAAAGCAGAAATACGTGAAATACACCGCCAGTTCAGTCATTTCCAGCCGAGGACTGCCGTTTCGTGCTTATTAGCACTCATCAGCCCGGCATAGGAAAGTGACTGAGCTGGAAATGGAAAACCTCTTAAGGAAGCCAAGAGTGCGAAACAAACTGGTAGCATATATAGAATTAGCAGACCAGACGAGTGACCGAAGCAATGGTTCGGTTCAACTCGAAGATTGAACGCAAGGCAAGGTATATTCAGTAAATTACCGCCCAATTAGCCAGGGCTAAAGCAGAAATACGTGAAATACACCGCCGGCTCAGTCATTTCCAGCCGAGGACTGCAGTTTCGTGCTTATTAGCACTCATCAGCCCGGCATAGGAAAGTGACTGAGCTGGAAATGGAAAACCTCTTAAGGAAGCCAAGAGTGCGAAACAAACTGGTAGCATATATAGAATTAGCAGACCAGACGAGTGACCGAAGCAATGGTTCGGTTCAACTCGAAGATTGAACGCGAGGCAAGGTATATTCAGTAAATTACCGCCCAATTAGCCAGGGCTAAAGCAGAAATACGTGAAATACACCGCCAGCTCTGTCATTTCCAGCCGAGGACTGCATAAGTGCTAATAAGCACGAAACTGCAGTCCTCGGCTGGAAATGACTGAGCTGGCGGACGTATTTAAAGCTCATTTACGAGCGTAAACTTTTAAATAAAGATCTATCTTCGATTTTAAAACGTCGCTTTAGTTATGGTCTCTCCGAACGGCTCCGAAACGAAAAAAGAAACGACTTAACGATAAAAATTCCCACATCCAATAAAAAATTATTTATCTCATCGGATCCAACGTCGACATCTCCGGAGATAACCAATTGGAGGGAGGGCAATTGCTGCAAAAATCCGACCACTTTGTTTACGCTCGTCTTTTACCGCGTTGACCCCGGAGTAGCCATTACTGCCTCCTTCCTCGAGTGCTTGGCGCGTAGACCAGCCTCAACGTAAACGAAACTTGCTGGAACGGAGAAAAAAAAATTGAAAGATAAAAAAAATGTATAATAATAATAAAGAGGATGAAAAAAATATGAAAAAAAAGAGGCAAAAAAAATCTTACGGAATTGCGAATTTTGGGATGTAGCTGGACTGTTTGTTAATCGTCGCCGGGCTTGACCTTAACTAATGACCTCTGCTCCCTTTTTAGATTTTTCCTCCCCCTCAGCCTGAGATGTCGACATTTAATGTGCAAACCTTTGACTGTGACGTTTTGGTCGGGAGAATAACATGCTAAAGTTTGAAGTTCAGTTGGGAGAAGTGAAATTATTGTACGAGCGTTCACCACCGGGTTTAGAGATTGTTCGAGATACGGATGAAATTGTGGAAATACCTCCGACAGTAGTAAGTTTGAAAGTTTATAAATATTTATCCATGATGACGCATTTCTCTTCAACTCTTTTTTTTTTCTCCTTTTTTGCAATGCTTAAAATTATATGCCTCAAAGATTCCCATCAAAATAGTCAATATTTCAAATGCAAATAGTAAACTAGTATGTTGTGGCCATCACGAAACTTTCTTCTATATCTTTCTTGTGAATTCTGATCAATCCCTATGCTTGCAGAGAATGCAATAATCCCAGCAAAAAACAAAACAAAACTTGACGACCGTCCGAATTCCTGAATTCCCACAAAAGCAAAGCAAAGAACGACTTGAAAGTTATTTTAAAAGCCTTGCTTGAATTAATTAGATGTTTTATTTGTTAACAAACATAAAATGGCAACAGTTATTAATTTTAAATCATTGCGATAACATTTCCGATTATTTCCCAAAAATTAAAATCACGTGAAATAAGCAGACGACAGTATTACAATTTATCTTTCTTATTGTTGCATTTACAAAGCTATTTTTTTTTCAAAAAAAAAAAAAAAAAAAATCAGCCCCCCATGGAGCGATTGGCGCCAAAATTGAAACAACGCCTATTTACAAATAGATTCACATTTATTCCAAATTTCATCCAGAACGTAGCATTACTTCTTGAGATAGGGCACTCACAATGAAAAAAAAGGAACATTCGATTGCGCCACCCCCTTTTCAGCTTTTGACACCGAAATAAAATCAGCTCTTATACCCACTAAGGGCTACTTGCCGATAAATTTTTCTTTCATTCCGTTCATTATTTCTTGAGATACAGTAGTCACAATGGACGACAAAAAACGCTCTATAGCTCAACCCCCATTTGAGTTATTGACACCAAAATTGAATCAGCACCTGTTCCTGTTGATGGCAACATATGGACCAAATTTTGTTTAATTCCGCCAGTTACTTCCTGAGGAATAGCAAGCACGCGTAACTCAAAAAAGTCCCACTGCTCCACCCCCCTTGGAGAAATTCGCGCCAAAAACCAATGGGCACAAGTTCACATAGGAGCACATATGTGTACCAAATTTCGTTCGATTTCATGAGGTAGTTTTTGCTGTAGAGCGGCCACAAAAAACTGGTCACACACAGACGTGACACACACACACACAGACAGACAGACATTTTCCAAAAATAGTCGAAATGGACTCAGCACACCTCAAAACGTTCGAATACGTCAAAATTCGAAAATTTGCACGAATCCAATACTTTCTTCTATAATGAGATATAGAAGAAAGTAAAAATAATTGCATGTTTAATGAAAGTCAACATAGGCTGTCACAAAACTGGGGGAAAAAAATTCTATCAAGTTTTGAGAAAATCTCATTTTGAGCTACCGGATTTGGAACAAATGTGTTGAATGCGGAAGATGCGTAATACGGAGTTTTTTTTTTTTCAATTCGATTTTGTTTTTTTTGTACTTTCATTTTTTAAAAAACTTTTTAGAAATTTACTAAGATCCATACTAAAAAGAAATCTTGTGTGATATAAATTTTTATGCCATTTGAAAGATCAGATTCGAGTAGTAATAAGTTAGAAGTTTAATAAATATTTATCTATGTTGACGCATTTCTCTTTAACTCTTTTTTTTTGCAATACTTTCAATTAGTGATCGCAATACCGATATACCGAATACCGGTATTTGAAGCAATTTTGCAATTTCGAAATACCGGTATTGCTGAGGTAAAATACCGGTATTTTCGGTATTAGCTGAAAATAATGAATTAAAGAATGTTCAATTTAACTTGATAAATATCTACTTATATTTTGAAATGTACATTTCTTTTTCCATGCTACTAATCCAAACCCAATCTAATGATTTAAAAATTTGGCTTCGAAAGCGCGAACTAATAGAATAACATTAAATCAAAGTAGAGAAAGTTTCAAAATGATATTTTCATTACTAGGTGGTGAGATGAATCGCATTTTGGTAGCAATTACGATTGCTTATTGTTCTCATTTGACTGTTTTGATGTCCTTTGATTTTATTTCCCCCCCCCCCCGCCACCCTCCGCAGCACCACCTCCGACCGGCTCCTCACGATGCTGCTCCTCTAGCGAAAGCCGTCTCCAGGTTGCATCCGTATACTACACACACACGCATACATACACAACTACACACACACGCACACACACACAAATACACACACACACACACACAAATACACACACACGCACACGCACACATACGCAAACACACACGCATACATACACACACACAAAAACATACACACAACTACCCACACATTCATGCCTGAACACAGACACAAACACATATGCTCACACACACATACCCCCCACACACATTCATACACACAACTACCCACACACTTATGCCAGCACACAGACACAAACACACATACCTACACACATACACATAACCCCCACACACAATCACACATGCCTACATACACACACTCGTGATTGCGAAAAACATAATTTGAATTCAAGATGTCAAAATTCAAATTAATTTTTCTTTTCTTTTTTTTCACATTTCTCTGACTATAGTGAAAGTTAATTTCGAGTGTAATTTTGAATGCATTTGTCCTATATCTCATGAACAATTTATTCGATCCATCAATTGCAGAGACACTTTATGATTTCTTTTTTAATTATTTGTCTCAACTCTACTAAATTTTGAGGAAACCTTTTTCTTATTAGCATAACAAATGGTAATTTGTTGTCACCAGCATTGGTTTGTTGTCTTGTCTTACTATTTGGCTTTATACTTGGCAATATAATATTTCGAAGTTATATAGGTTTTTACAAGTTATGTAGTTAAAGAGAGAATGATGTTAATATTGGAATATTTAGTATATACTTAGTACCGTCTCTCGAAAAGAAATTACAACTAGCTATAAAAAAATCATGAATATAATAAATTGAAAAAAAAATAATTTGAATTTTGACATCTTGAATTCAAATTATGTGTTTCACAATCACGAGTGTGTGTATGTAGGCGTGTGTGTTTGTGTGTGGGGGGTATGTGTGTTTGCGTGTGGGGGTGTGTGTGTTTGTGTGTAGGGCGTATGGTTATGAGTGTGTAGGCATATGTGTTTGTGTCTGTGTGCAGATATGAATGTGTGGGTAGTTGTGTGTATGTGTGTGTGTATGTGTAGGTGTCTGTATGTATGCGTGTGTGTATGTGTATGTGTGTGTATGTATGCACGTGTGTGTCGGACATGGATGCAACCTGGAGACGGCTTTCGCTGTAGGAGCAGCATCGTGAGGAGCCGGTCCACGGTGATGGTGCGGAGGGTGGCGGTGGGAAAATAAAATCAAAGGGCATCAAAAACAGTCAAGTGAGAACAATAAGCAATCGTGATTGCTCAAAAAATAAAAAAATAATACACACACACAATACAAAAGAAACACACACAAAAAAAGGGTTTATCTAAAAATAACACGCAAGAGACCGAATTACTTGAAGGTGAAGTACTTCTAGACAGAAGAGCTATATCACGCCTGCGTGAATTTAGAAAGAGTATTTTCAACTGTAGGAAAGTTGAGCACTAAAATGAGTTCCAGGCTAAGAGTTAATTCAATTGATGCACGATTTTTTTACTATTATTGATTTTTTCTCACGACATTTGTTCCTTCATTTTATATTTGTTCACAATACGCGTTTTCATAAATAATACAATATTTGTACAAAATTATGAAATGTTGCAACGAAACGAATTGTTTTGAAGCATCTTTTGAGAAATTTCAAACACCGGTATTAATACCGGTATTTTGGTACCACGTTTTAAAAATATCGAATACCGGTTTTGAAATTTTGGTCCGGTATTGCATTCCCTACTTTCAATGATGTGCCACTAAGATTCGCATCAAAATTGCCACTATTTTAAATGCAAATAGTATATAAATCTTCTATATACATAAAAATGAATGTTTGTCTGTATGTCATCCATGAACTCAAAAACTACCCGGCAGATTTGGCTGAAACTTTCACCGTTTGTTATTTTTGGTACTGGGAATGTTTATAGACCAGTTCGAAAAAAATCCGATCCTTTTTTATTCCAATTTAAGTCACAATCCATTGGATAAATACGAATAAAATGATCGGCTGCAGAAATGAATTCGATCTCATTGATAAGAAGTTAGCTGTTGCTATTTTTCTTGAGTTTGAACAAATAAATTCTTCCTTTATTGTTTTATGGCTTTTCATGCAACGGGGGGATTTAAAACTTTTTCTATTTGATATTTTTAGCGATGGATTGATCTTGCGAACTGCGTTAGTACAAAATGTGAGGCTTCACTAGATACCTGGACCGATTATTTTGAAAATTGCTATATATATGTATTTTTCCACGGAGAAGGTGCATCATATGCTCACTGAAGTCACTCGCCACCAGGTGGCACTGCAAAGTAGCCACTTCTGCCCCGTTCAACCGATTGTCATGAAAATCGGTATAATGATGTATTTTTTTGTTGGCGTAGCAACGCGCGTCGGGTACAGCTAGTAGTATATATATATATATATATATATATATATATATATATATATATATATATATATTTATTTTGCGTTAATTGCTAATGGATGTGAATGGAGGATAACGGATAGCAAATATATATTTTAAATGTTATTTTTAAACTTTCCATTTAAATAAACATTGCATCTTGTATGAGGAACACGATTTGAACTGATTTAAATGTAGACATCTTTCTTAAAATGGATTTTTAAAGAAAGGTGTATGTTCCATTTCTGATTATATATCCTCCATTACATCTATACTGTAACGGAGGATACAAATACTTATGTTTTGCTATGATCATTGTGCTGATTTAGGGTTAACGCACCATGTTATTTAGAATTTACTTTAAAAAAAAAGTGATTCAATTTTAAATATAAATTTTTTTTTTGTACACGAACAATTCTTCCCTTTTTAACTCAAGAACGGAGGATACACAAAGTTAAGGACCTATTTGACTTCAAAGAGAATAATGCTGAAATTCTTTCACACTAAGTTCTTTAGCTTCACAATGAAGACCCAGTGTTGAAAAGGGCCAACTTGTGACTCTAAACCTCTGTAATGAGCTGGCAGTACTACCGTATATTCTATTACTTAATTAAATCCTGAACGGAGGATACAAATACTGTGACAGTGATTCAAAAGATTATGAATCTGTATATATATATAAATGAATGTTTGTCTGTATGTCATCCATGAACTCAAAAACTACCCGGCAGATTTGGCTGAAACTTTCACCGTTTGTTATTTTTGGTACTGGGAATGTTTATAGACCAGTTCTAAAAAAATCCGATCGATAGTTCCTTTTCTATTCCGATTTAAGTCACAATCCATTGGATAAATACGAATAAAATGATCGGCTGCAGAAATGAATTCGCGTGAAAGATCTCATTGATAAGAAGTTGCCATTTTTCTTGAGTTTGAACAAATAAATTCTGTCTTTATTGTTTTCATGCAACGGGGGGATTTAAAACTTTTTCTATTTGATATTTTTAGCGATGGATGGATCTTGCAAACTGCGTGAGTACAAAATTTGAGTAGAGTCACGGCTTCACTCGATACCTGGACCGATTATTATGAAAATGGCTATATATATGTATTTTTCCACGGAGAAGGTGCATAATAGGCTCATTGAAGCCACTCGCCACCAGGTGGCACTGCAGAGTAGCCACTTCTGCCCCGTTCAACCGATTGTCATGAAAATCAGTATAATGATGTATTTTTTTTGTTGGCGTAGCAACGCGCGTCGGGTACAGCTAGTGCTATATATTTTTTTATTCTACAACATAATTCTTTTAACCTATTGAAAAAACATCAAATGATTTAAATTTCACTATTAAATCTGTTATATTTTTTGTATTGAGTAAATTAATGAAAAAGTACAGGGGAGAAGAAATGTGTTGGGACATGTAACGGAGGCATACAAATATCCCTCCGTTCAGTGAAAAAAAAAAAAAAAAAACATTTAACATTTTTTATAACATCATTAATTTGTATTGATCATTTTCAAAATTTGTTATACTTTTCTAAATCTCATAAAAAAAGTGCTTAAAAATAAATATTTTTTAAACTAACCACCCTGGACCTAAAAAAGCGCATATTTTGTAGAATGACCCATTTACGCTAAAAGGAATAAAATAAAATAATTTTGAAAAAAATAAAATAAATAACTAATTTGAATTTTGACATCTTGAATTCAAATTATGTTTTTTGCAATCACAAGTGTGTGTATGTAGGCGTGTGTGTTTGTGTGTAGGGGGTATGTGTGTTTGTGTGTGGGGGGTATGTGTGTTTGTGTCTGTGTGCTGGCATAAGTGTGTGGGTAGTTGTGTGTATGAATGTTTGTGTGTGTGGGGGGGGGGTATGTGAATGGCTTGTGTAGGCATATGTGTTTGTGTCTGTGTGCAAGCATGAATTTATGGGTAGTTATGTGTATGTGTGTGTGTGTATGTTTTCGTGTGTGTATGTGTGAGTGTCTGTATGTATGCATGTGTGTATGTGTTTTTATGTGTGTAGGTGTATGTGTGTGTATGTGTTTGTGTGTGTGTGCGGGTGTCACGGCCTGATTACTGCACAGGCCAACTAGGCCTGGGCCTAGGGCCCCACCTTTCTAAGGGGGCCCCAAACCTCTTTAAAACTTATGCATAGCATTAAAAAATCATATATTTTTGTGAAAATAATAAAAATTAGAGAGGCTTATTAATTGAAAATATACCTCTATTAAATGATGTCGAACATTAGTTTGCCTTGGTTTAAAGTGATAGAATAGAGAGGGGCCTCCAAACCATTGTGGGCCTTGGGCCTCACTTTTAGTTAGTCGGGCCCTGGCGGGTGTGTGTGTAGTTGTGTATGTATGCGCGTGTGTGTAGGACATGGATGCAACCTGGAGACGGCTTTCGCTAGAGGAGCAGCATCGTGAGGAAGCGGTCGACGGTGATGGTGCGGAGGGTGGCGGTGGGAAAAATCAAAAGACGCCAAAAACAGTCAAATGAGAACAATAAGCAATCGTGATTGCTCAAAAAGGACTTTAAAATTGCTCTAAAAAGTGAAAAATAATTTTGTTCTTTGAACACCATCGATAATACTTTCAAACGTAATTTTTAAAGTTAGCGCAAAAACTAAAGGTAAAATTATGTGTAATCAGTGCATAATGTATGCTAGTAGTATTGAAAAAACTAGGCCCGGTTAAATTTATAGTTGTAATATTTGAATTATGGCTGCTTATGATTTTACCCATAGTTTTTGCGCCAATTTTTGGCCCCCATCGCCCCTCCCTTGTATCCGTCCTTACTTAGATTATGCACGTTAGCTATTAGTGGGAATTATTTAACAAAGTGCAGTTAAGACGAGTTCATAACAAATGTACGAAAGATCATGAAAATTACTTTAAATAAGAAAAAGTAAAAGTTACTAAGGTAAAGAAAAAATCAGAAAAGGTTTCTTTCTCAGCTTTGTTAGCCTTATAACTGGATTATGATTTTAATTCATCAAAGTGGTGTTTAAACAATGAAAAGAACTTACGCCTTTCCCGCCCCCCAATTAAAGATGTGAGTTTCAGGTTTAACAGTAGAATAAACGCTCCATAGTTCTTTATTGCGTCAGAAAGTCACTAGTTTTTTTTTCACTTTAAGACGAGTCTCACTAGATCGAAAAATATAATACTCGAGAAATTTTAATACTCTTTTACTTCCTTTTACAAAAAAGGAAGTATTGTATTCGCGAAAAAATTTTCACCCAAAAATCGGCCTTAATTTCCATTTCGCTCACTCTCAAATGAATGTTGAGTTTTTTTTTCAACCTGACCACACGTGGATATGTGCCTTGGAACGTACAGACACCCGAAATATCCATTTTGACGATCCCCGAGTTAATTACAACGAGTTATCTCGTGACGTCTGTATGTACGTATGTATGTGCGTATGTATGTCGCATAACTCAAGAGCGGAAAGTCCTAGAAAGTTGAAATTTGGTACGTAGACTCCTAGTGGGGTCTAGTTGTGCACCTTCCTTTTTGGTTGCATTCGTATGCTTCGAAGGGGGTCTTTTGCCGCTTTATGGTGGGAAATCATTGTTAATTTCGCTGTAAACTCACGTGGTGTAATAATTTGGCGGACACTTGGCGATATATCGTCAGTCTTTTGGTCACCAAGTTTTGTCGACAACTTGGCGACAAATTTGGCGATTTCTTTTTTCTTTTTTATTTTTACTTCCTTTTCCAAAAAAGGAAGTATTCGCGAAAATTTTTTCACTCAAAATTCTGCCTTAATTTCCATTTTACTCACCTCCGAATGAATGTTGAGTTTTTTTTCGACCCAACCACACGTGGATATATGCCTAGGAACGTACAGACACCCGAAATATCCATTTTGAAGACCTCCGAGTTAATTACAACGAATTTTCTCGTGGCGTCCGTATGTACGTATGTATGTGCGCATGTGCGTATGTGTGTATGTATGTCGCATAACTCAAAACCGGTATGTCCTAGAAAGTTGAAATTTGGTACGAAGACTCCTAGTGGGATCTCGTTGTGCACCTTCCCTTTTGGTTGCATTCGGATGTTCCTAAGGGGGTCTTTTGCCCCTTTTTGGGGGAAAATCATTGTTAATTTCGATGTAAACTCAAGTGGTGTTATAATTTGTCGGACACTTGGCGATATATCGCCAGTCTTTTGGTTACCAAGTTTTGTCGCCAACTTGGCGACAAATTTGGCGTTTTTTTTTCAAAAATTTGGTTTCACTTTGACCACTGTTGGTGATATTTAGAGAGTAAACAATTGAATCCCATTAAAATTGCCAATAATGTGGAAATGACATTAAATTGGAGTAAAAGGAAGTCATGTGATGCACACATCCTCGTTTTATATATTTTAGCGAAATGATTCGACCAAATTTTAAAGTTAGTTTTTTTAATACAATTAGGATATTTATGTATATATTGTACCTCAGGAATAGTGTCCTGAGGTACAACAATCTCCCCTATATGCCAATAAATCCATTCCTAGAAAAACTACCAGCGTCCTTGTTTTAGTGCCATTTATTTTGAGGGACAGACAGTTCTAAAGATAGCTATTTTGGTTAACAATTTCTCTCGTATCATCCTCCCGTAAGATTATCAACCATCGTTACTTCTGATAAAGTTATCAAAAAATTGATTTGAAAGAACCCTTTCTATCGCCAAGTCTCAACAGAAGAATGAAAAACGTTTATTTAATTCACAAAGGAATTAAGGGCGAAAATTTTATCTATCTTCAAGTGTTCAGATAGAGAAAAAAAATCTAATCTCTTAGAACAGAAAGCACCTGCAAACATGTGATAAACACTTTTTTTCTCTTTGCAGGTGTATGACGGGAAGGAGACACCACCCCCCGTGTGCATCATCATCACTATCTAAATGTAAATACATGAACTTTAAACTTGTCTTACGCCGGCAAACTCAAGACGATCTCCAAGCAGGTTATTTACTCACAAGGATACTTACTCGTTGCCGATTTCTGAGGATAAAAACTTGGTTATTTGTGAGCTAATTGGATGAATATTGATGACAGCCTACATATTAATGCAAACCACTATCTAAGTGTAAATACATGAACTTTAAACTTGTCTTACGCCGGAAATTCAAGACGATCTCCAAGCAGGTTATTTACTCACAAGGATACTTACTTGTTGTCGATTTCTGAGGATAAAAACTTGGTTATTTGTGAGCTAATTGGATGAATATTGATGACAGCCTACATATTAATGCAAACCACTATCTAAAAGTAAATACATGAACTTTAAACTTGTCTTACGCCGGAAATTCAAGACGATCTCCAAGCAGGTTATTTACTCACAAGGATACTTACTCATTGCCAATTTCTAAGGATAAAAACTTGGTTATTTGTGAGCTAATTGGATGAATATTGATGAGAGCCTACATATTAATGCAAACCACTATCTAAATGTAAATACATGAACTTTAAACTTGTCTTACGCCGGAAATTCAAGACGATCTCCAAGCAGGTTATTTACTCACGAGGATACTTACTCGTTGCTGATTTCTGAGGATAAAAACTTGGTTATTTGTGAGCTAATTGGATGAATATTGATGACAACCTACATATTTATGCAAAAGTGTGGAAGAGGAAAGAATATCAATTTTTCAGTCGATTAAAGAAAAATTTAAGTGATGTGTGATTTGGTTTTAGATTGGGTTTTGTGCGCCTAACACAAATGTATCTCTTAACAGCAAATATGATGTGAAAAAAATGCGTTCAACATATTGCTGAGTTAATATAAGATGTGTGCTAGAGGCAAATATTTTTGTAATATTTTAAAATTATTATGAGAAATATCTTAATTGCTTTGGAGGAAAAATCATTGGTGATATTTCGGGTGTTTCATTTATGAGAATTTGAATATCTTTTTAAATTAATCATATTCTTTTTAATAAAAAGGTTATTTTCAATCAACCTCTAAAAAACACTCGCATTTATTTTAGTAGAATGAATTATGAAGTTCAGGGCATATATTTAGATCAGAAAGCATTTTATGTGAATTATATTTTGATGAAGCATTTGAAAATGAATGTTGAGAAACGATTTTATGAGTTTTTTAATCTTTAAAAATTTAATACGGAAAAAAAAGATACCTCTTTAAAAATGAGTTCTGAGCAAATTGTATCGTTTTAAACTTACAAAACAAGAAAATTTACTATGATTCGTTAAAAATCTTCCTAAATGAAAAAGACTCGTTTCTATAATATTCCCAGACGAGAAATGGCCCGTTCTCAAGCGGACGTTTTCGATCGAGAACAGGCATCGTCTTCTGAAAGAGATGATGATTCTGACGCCGCGGATGAACAGTCAAGTTCGGAACAGGAACACGAAACAGAGCAGGCATCTGTTAAGGACTTATCCTCGCATGCGCCCAAGGAACAAACTGTGAATCAACTATCTGGAAAAAACGACTATCAAATCCACTCCGGTGCCCTTACGAACTTGAATGACCATCTTCACTTGAACGACGTCCTGGAGGAGGACAAAGAACTTGAGCATTGCTCGGATTATCGCAACGAACAGCCTCACATACAGCGCCACTCTTATGAGGATGACCACATGCACATGAGACATGATGAACACATGTACAGCACCTTTCATCATCCCGTGTCCGAGCACAACGGAAACGAGTCGGATATGAGGACACTGGACCATCATATCAATCATCCACATGTGTTGGTGTCTGAACAGCATGTGCAAAACCATCTCCAGGGGAACAACAACAACGCAGATGAAGATGACCACATGTCAAAAGCACAGGGCAAGAATAATCAGTGTTTACTGGAAGACCCGCATTTAAATCAGGCTCCTCATTACTCTATCGCTGATTCGCTCAGAATACAGCAACTGATAAACTTGCAGAACCATCGCTCGTCCATCCTCCAGCACGAAGCGCCCAGTCGAACAAACCAGGAGGAGAATGGACGACACCACTCTGCGTCTTCGGAAGAGGCGCCCGAGCACTCCCCGCACATTCTTAGAACGAACCACTCCGTTCAGGAAGAGAACGGAATTGACGAACCGGACATCAACAGCATGCAGCGCCACACTCTGGAGAGCCAGGACATGAAACATGCCGAGTCCAACGGACAAGAAGTCCAGCGACACCATCTGGAGGACTGCAACGATTCGCACCTGAGGCAACTGCAGCCATCCAACGACTCATCTGCCCAGGATGAAGAAATAATCCACGGTCATCCATCGCTGATGCAGCACCGGCAACTCTTCCAGTCCCCCTCAGAGCTGGAACACGACCTCCAACCTGTTGATCAAAACAGCGAGGGCAACCCTCACCACCTGCCTTCCGTCCTGGAAGACAAAGACATCTCAGCTCACATAATGCATCACGGTAGTGATCACACCCCACACCGTTTGAATTTAGATCTTTCTGGTGCAGCGCACAATTCTTTTCCACATATCAGGAGCCCCGCGTCTCCCAGAGACTTCATTCCGGATAGGATTCCCTATCACATCAGCATGCCCGACTTCCAAAGAAGTCTGCCTTCCATGAACGACGCTGACCCCCATGGAGAGGGTCTACCACTTCGGAACATGCTGAACTCTACCACGACAAACTACCTGGTGAATACCATCATAGACCAGGGTGGTCTCCATGCTGTGAGTACGCCATCCGTCACTTACCATCACTTACCTGAAGCAACGGACAGCCCATCCGGGGCACCCACGAGCAGTCCTCTGTACTTATCAGGTGTGAATACGTCCACTGCTTCTTCCAGGCTGTTGAGCATCTCTCCGTACGGCCGTACTCACGACGCCAACAACGTGGGATCGCTTATGTGGAGCCAAGTGAATGACGAACTAGTGTCTAAATCTTCCCCAACTTCGTTGACCCTTGCCGGTACTGGGATATTATCTAGAACTAGTGCAGGAGGTCACGTGTCATCGTATGTGTCTGATTTACCTTGGAGTGGATACGACAATATGTCTCAGAATATGTCCTTGCAACTACCGCAGGCATCAGGAGGTAAGTCGTTTCATACGCTCTGCTTGCTTTGGCTTGGGAAAAGTCGATTGATGAAAAATAGTATGTTAATGATGATTGTGAGGGATGAATGTCCAGCGCAGCGAGAAATACCTTCTGGAGGGGGTTTTTGATGAAAAATACCTTCTGGAGGGGTTTTTTGATGAAAAATACCTTCTGCAGGGGATTTTTGATCAAAAAATCTTCTAAAGGGGATATTTTGATCTAAAATACATTCTAAAGGGGAGTTTTTGATCAAAAATACATTCGAAGAGGGATTTTTTTGATCTAAAATACCTTCTAAAGGGAATTTTTTAATCAAAACAGCCCTTTCATATGCATAAACTACTGTATTTGAATTTATGTTAAAATCAATGGCTCCGGGTTTTTTTTTACCCTCCCCCCTTTCCCCTCGCCTCTTCACTGTGCCACTGCAATGCTGAAGACAATTATTTAGACAGTGAAAAGACAATACAAAGGGATGTAAGTGGACATTTTCAAGTTTTGAATAAAACGCGTTTAAAGTTCGGGTCCTAGGTAGGCTTTCATTGAATTTTTTTCTAAATCATGCTGTATGACAGCACCTACCAGGGCTACTAGCACTATTTCTTCCCCCAAAATTCAAATCATAGAAGGTCTTTAATGCAAATAAATCTATAGCTGGGGCAAACCGAACCTGGCAGCGTCGTAATGCTGTGATTAGGATCTGCGTAACCTTCACAATGCTGCGAAGTTTGCCTCACTTATAGGGCTTAATTGATTGTATTTACAAGCAACGATAAAATTACAAATTTTAAAACTCCCCGACTGAGTCGCTACTGTCTAATCAAGAGGGAAAATTGAAAATCCTTTAAAAAGCCTTATACAGGGTGTCCCAAAAGGTCGTTTACAAACTTAACATGTTGGTCTGTCATATCATGATGAACAAGATTTACATAGGAACATTTGTTCCCAAACGCAATGCTGGCGCACTCCATGCACACAAAGTCAGACACTAACGGATGCACAACATGTCGCATATCTATTACACAAAGACAGTTTTGCACAACATTTTAAATTTTAAGGAAAGCTTAAAGCAGTCGATAAAATTTCCGTCCCGTCAGCTCTCATAATCACGTTGCAACTACAACGCAGCGATCGGTGAAATCGTGTCAGAATGGATCGTTATTACGACGGTACTTTGTCGTTGCGACGCGTGTATGACAGCTAAAGGCAGCAAATTTCAACAACAGCTATAAGCCTTCCTTGAAAACTAAAATGTTGCGTAACATCGTCTTTGTGTAATAAATATGCGACATGTTGTGCACCCTTTAGTGTCTGACTTTGTGTGCATGTAGTGTGCCAGCATTGTGATTTCGAACTTATGTTACTGTGTAAATCTTGTTCATCATGATATGACAGACCAGCATGTTCATTTTGTAAACGACCTTTTGGGACACCCTGTATTATTAAAAATCAATGTCAAGCATTTTATTTGCTATTAAATAGAAACTAGCAACAGATAAAAATTTTAAATCATTGTGTTTTATCTCCTTGTCGGTCAACAATAACAATCGCGTGAATAAAGGCTTAGCAGTTATTAAAATCTGCTTTGAAAAAATGTTAGACTGCTGTTTAACTGCTTAAAAAGACGTTATAATTCGAATTCCATGTAACATGGAAGTTCCAAACACATTCTATCCGACGCGGAAAAAAATTCTCTTTATTTTGGTATTAAATTTTTAAATTTTTAACGATGTTTTCACTGCAAAAATCGCAAAAAACCTTTTAGAGGTTTTTAATTAATATCTTCGTTAATGAATGTCATCCAAAGATGAAACCTAGCTAAGAACACTCTCGATCAACTCTCCTTTCGAACAAACAAAGTTTTTCAAAATCGGTCCATCCGTTTAGGCACTAGAGTGCCACAGACAGACACACAGATACACAGACACGTCAAAATCGGTCCATCCGTTTAGGCACTAGAGTGCCACAGACAGACACACAGATACACAGACACGTCAAAATCGGTCCATCCGTTTAGGCACTAGAGTGCCACAGACAGACACACAGATACACAGACACGTCAAAATCGGTCCATCCGTTTAGGCACTAGAGTGCCACAGACAGACACACAGATACACAAACACGTCAAAATCGGTCCATCCGTTTAGGCACTAGAGTGCCACAGACAGACACACAGATTCAGACACGTCAAACTAATAACCCCTTTCCTTTGTGTGTCGGGGGTTAAAAATACGGGTGAGTCATATGGAATGGAACAGCGCTGCATGTATGCTGAAACCAAATGGGAAAAATAATTTTTAGTTTGTCCAGTTGATGTAGCAGTAAGCGTCTAAAGCTGCTCCAACATCTATCAGACAAAGCTAGAGTGGATTTTTCACATTTTATTATTTCCCGCCTTTCCACTCCTCTCGGCCCTCCCTTGTGTTCTAATCGTGTAGCTCTACTGAATAAGTTGGTGTGCGAATTAGTGTAAAATCAACTTTACCTTGCGGAAATTACAAATAATATTCTTTAGTGCCAAATTTCGTGTTCGAGTTAGGACATTCCACTAAGAAATAATATTTTCCAATTTGAAATATAAATCTAGTAAATTAATCAATATTAGTTAAAATTAAAAAAAATAATAAAAAGACATAATGCTTCTTTGGGTTATAATAATTAAACTATGAGAGTAACGAATAAATTTAAAATAAGAGATAACTGTCAATTTTTGTTGTTTATAATTTATATGCATTAAATCCTCTACATTAAAATCAAATCTGTTCTAAATATTTAATTTTGGATCTAAAATTATATGTTCTTAGAGAATTTAAATTTTTCTTGAAGGAAAACAATAGTTAAAAAATAAAATATTTAAATCATTGTTAGTCAAATTAAGCCAAATAGGAACTCTTTCATCATTTTTTTTTAGCCTCAAAAGCTTTATATTTCCTTTACTTTTAACGGATAATCATTATTAATCTTATCCAATTAGAAAATCGCCCGTCAAGATATGGATGGTGAAAATGGTTTCTACATTTTGAACGAACCCATTGCTTGTTTTGTGATAATGTGATAGTTGACATTCTAACTAGTGATGGCCGGATCGTTAAAAAAGTAGATCCGCGGATACGGATACGGATCCGGATCATTAGTGTCAAGATCCGCGGATACGGATCCGGATCCGGATCATTAGTGTCAAGATCCGCGAATACGGATACGGATCTCAAATTTTTTTTGCCCAATTCAACTATCCAAATGTAAAATTTATTACTGACGGTATTCCCGTCACTATAATAACACTGTTTCTTCAAAAAATGTCATCTACGGCGAAAATATAATACAGACTATGATTTACTCTTTGAAGAAATCTCCGTTAAAACTGATGGAGAGTTGGAAGGAACGGGTCAGCGCAGCATTAATGCTTAAACAGAATGTGAAAACTTATTTCTAGCTTGCTCGGTAGATGTAGGATACAGGAGCAAGAATGTAAAGGTGCGACTGGACAGGCTAGAAATAATTTTTCGCATTTTATTTCAGCATAAATGCAGCGCTGACCCATTCCACCCAAATGACTCCGCCCGACGAAATAACAGAGCCGAGAACACCTTTACAAACAGGAAATAGAGCCTTATGTCTCACTTATTTTGAAGGATGCCGGGAAAAACCAAAATGAAGAAAAACAGAAACCCCACATCAGTAACAAAAACCAATATTAAACTAAAAATTAAAAAAAAAAAAAAATCTCAGATGGCCGTTGGCTTCTGAAATGATACCTTATAATTTAAATAGGGAATAATACCTAATTTAAACGAAATTTAAGAGTCTTTTATTCAAATATTTAAAAATTTTTAGAATAGAAAAGATCCGTTTAAGATCCGTCAAAAAAGTAACGGATACGGATACGGATCTTTATTTTTCCGCGGATACGGATACGGATATCCGGAACATCACTAATTTTAACCCTCAATCCAGTGGATGAGCCCTAAAATCCAGTAGGTGGCGTTCATTGTTGTAGCCGTTCTTCATTCTCCTGAAATGACACAGTCGTACCAATAAAACAGTTCAGTGACCGGATCGAGTTCAGCCTTGTCACAATGAAGCCTTTCCCTGCATGTTGCCAAAGCATATTATCAAATGATCATTCTGTGGCGCCAGTTTCATTGTTGAAACACACGGGTTACTCGATCATCGGCTATCATTTACGTGAGGATACTTTTTTTTTCTTTTTGAAAGCGGTTAAAGATATTGTTAAAGGTTCCGATGCGACTTCCAACTTTCTTGAAAGGACGACACAGTTCTTGAGAAAAAACACAGGAAATTTATTTACACTATGTACAGGAAAGATAGTTAACAACTGCTAAATTAATCATCAGCAATTAAGCAACTATCAATCAACACCGTAAACTCAACGGTTACACACGTATTTACATCGAAATACGAAAAACAACACAGCGAAGTGCCTCGCAATAAACAGAGCTAATACACTCTCAGTACAAAATTCTCAATCGAGACTCACTTTTTATCATGCGAGACCGTTATTTATAGACATCGAAAGAGACCTCTCAACTATTCCAGAAAATGCTACACCGTTCTACACTTTCTTATTTCTTTCCATTCACAAATTTTATCATTCAGAAATGAGGGGACCGTATACTTCGGCCGAATATACGGGGGCTGTATATTCATTACAAGAAACTATTTACTGGATACGTTACTACAATAATTTTAGATAAAAGATAATTTAATAAATGCCAAATTTAGCTAGATTGCGACAAATTAATCACAAAAGTAATTACTATTTACAGAATTTGTAACAATATTTTTAATGGAAAAAAATGTATTATTTGCTTTGTTTAAAAAGTGCTGCTACTTTGTTTGTTTATTTATTTTTTATGCATCAATACTTTAGATGAGCGAGGCATATTTTATTTCTAGAAATCAGTTTAAAATATTAAAAAAAATATGTTTGAAATAATTTGCGATTTTAGCTAATTTTGAGAATATTAATCATATACTAGAAAGTCGATATTGATATACGGGAAAGTAGGCTCGTTTAGTTCTGGATGGAACTTCTTGTTACTTTATACACTTATTTGTCTGTTAAATCGCGTCTTGTAAACTTCATGTCTTACGCGCATTTAATCTTATCAGTCAAATAACATCAATTCTTTAGATGAGCGAGGCATATTTCATTTCTAGAAATCAGCTTAAAATATTAAAAAATTATGTTTGAAAAAATTTGCGATTTTAGCTAATTTTGAGAATATTAATCATATACTAGAAAGTCGATATTGGTATACGGGAAAGTAGGCTCGTTTAGTTTTAGATGGAACTTCTTGTTACTCTATACACTTATTTGTCTGTTAAATCGCGTCTTGTTAACTTCATGTCTTACGCGCATTTAATCTTATCAGTCAAATAATATCATTTTTTTACTTGATCTTCATTATTCGTACTTTTTTTTTTGCATAAAATGTACGTATTTATACTTGTCATTGTATGTGATAAGTAACATTTTAAGCAATAAACATGCCTGAAAACAAGTCAGAAGTCTATTGTTTTCATCCCATAATCAGTAGAGCCGGTTTTATTGTGAAACTTTTTGTCGTTTAGTTGCCAATTGTGTCGTGTTTAAAAGAAAAATATACACACAATTTGATTAGATGAGGTTGATTAGTCTGAAGTAGTGTAGTGATGCCGTGTCTAGATTTTTTTTTTGTTGATTATTTAAAATACAGTCGAACCTCCATATATCGAACTTCGACATATCGAAATTTTCTATATATCGAAATTCCACCAAATTTCTATGTTCATTATATAGAAAAATTGTTTCTATATATCGAAAAAATCTCTATATATCGAAAATTTTTTCGAGACATTCGTAGATTTTTTTTTCCACTTTAGACTGTTTGTCTCATGAAAAATAAAGGTTAGAGGGGAAAATTACGTTCACACTAAAGGTTGCATTACGGAACTCATGAGGAATCTGGGGTTGAAGGGTGTGTAGTGAAGTCGTTGTTCCGTTCTGGAGTTCTTAAATTCCCTCAAGTTTATTTCAAATACCTTAGTTGTAACTAGTAAAATCAGTTTCAAGTCATCCCTTTTGTCTGTTGATTATCATTCCTAGTCTTTTTAGCTGCAATAAAAATGATTCAAGTAGATTTATTTTTTACTTTTCTCTCGATTACATTGTCAAAACGAATAAAATTAATTAAATATTAATGTACTATAATACATTATGTACTATAAATTAAATATTAATTAAATATTAATTCGATATTATACTCTATATATCGAAAAAAAAATTCGAGAACTTCGTAGGTTTTTTTTTCCACTTTAGACTGTTCCTCTCATGAAAAATGAAAGTTAGCGGAGAAAATTATGTTCGCTAAAGGTTGTTACGAAACTCATGAGGAATCTGGGGTTCGGGGGTGTAGATAGGTCGTTGTTCCGCTCTGGAGAGTTCTTACAAGTTTATTTCAAATCTTAGTTGTAACCAGTAACACTGTAAAATCAGTTTCAAATTATCCCTTTTGTTTTGTTGATTATCATTTCTTGTCTTCTTTGCTTCAGTAAAAATCATTCAAGTTAAGTAGATTGATTGTTTACTTGTCTCCCGATCACATTGTTAAAACGAAAATCCCTTAATGTTTCGATCAAGTTGAATTGCCGAAGAATATGAAGATGTATGATAAGATAAATAAATACCTTTGCGCTGAACAGTAAAGTAAGACAAAACAACGTAAGTAGAAGCACAAATTTGTAAATTACAGCAATTTACTGTAATTTACAAATTTGTGCTTCTACTTACGTTGTTTTGTCTTACTTTAAGGGGGTCCGGGACACAAAAATCCTCAAAATTTGCAATTTTTTTTTATAATTTGAAAAATTGCTCCGTTTTTTTCTGCTTAAGAGGACGTTTGAATCTTGTTTCTACCTTAAATAGAACGAAAGTTATAGTTATTTTTGTTGCATGCATCTAACGAATGTGTACCTAACTTTAAAACTTTAAACGCGTTTTTCTCCATGATGCAATTTTTCCCGATTTCTTGCATTCAAACTCTTATAAGTCAGGAACCGATAGAGATAAAGTAATGAAACTTGGAGCATATCTTTTTCAAGCAATTTACTTTAATTTTTATTCGGCGAATTTGAAAAAAACGTTTACTGCAAAAATTATGATTTTTTTTTTAAAAAGTATCTTCGAATTTTTCGAAATTTTTCTTCAAATGTTTTTTATTTTTTATTGAATCAATATTTTTGAAATCGCCGAATAAAAATTAAAGCTTAGATATTTGTGCATACTTTTTTGAAAAAAAATTGAAAATTGACCAACAATGTTTTGAGTTATAGCAATTTAAAGCAACCCCATTTTTTTTGAAAAAAACTAATTAAATTTAAATAAAAAAATATTTTTTTTCATATTTATGTTATGATTTTGCTTATTAAATAAATGATGAATCAGTTCAAAAAATTTCAAAACTCTAAAGTACATAATAAAAAAATTTTCAAAATGTGTCCCGGACCCCCTTAATGAAGATGTATGGTTGGTGTAAAAATGTAATTTCTGTTGAGTTTTTAATTATTAACTTTCATTTAATCCGATACTCGTATAAATTATAAATTGGGTTTCATACACGAAAATTGGCTTTTATTTTAATGTTTTAGGATACTTCTTTACTAATAATAAAGCTGAAAGTCTCTCTGTCCGGAGGATGTCTGGATGTCTGTAGGATGTGTGTAGGATGTCTGTGACGCGCATAGCGCCTAAACCGTTCGGCCGATTTCCATGAAATTTGGCACAAAGTTAGTGTGTAGCATGGGGGTGTGCACCTCGAAGCGATTTTTCGAAAATTCGATGTGGTTCTTTTTCTACTCCAATTTTAAGAACAAAAATATATCATAAGATGGACGAGTAAATTACGAAATTATCATAACGTGGAACCGTAACATGGGCACAAGCTGCCATTTGGCGAGATACGAAATTATCATAACGTGGAACTGTAACGTCGGTACAAGACAATTGGCGAGAAAATTCACCCTACATTACTTGTATATGTACAGGCGAACCAAAAGACCTTTTGATTTTTATATTACGGGCAAAGCCGTGCGGGTATCACTAGTTTATGATAAAATAAGATAGTTTCCATATATCCAAATTTCTATATATCGAATTTTTTTCCGGCAATTTGCTACTTCGATGTACGGAGGTCCGACTATTTTTCAGCTTTATGCGTTACATGATTTTTTTAGGGAAAAAACATATATATATATATATATATATATATATATATATACATTTTTAGATTGGGAGATATTTGGTGCTAGAGATGGCTCATACATTTCATTATATACTTGCTATAAATATGTGTCTTCAACATATATGTGTTCCAATTTTACCTAACCCTATCTTATAGACATTATTTCTTTTTACCATATGTTGAAAGTGCAGTACTCTTACTACAGGGCTGATTGTGAGTTCATCAAAAAATACCCGAAAGTTTCAAAGCGAGAACAGGGGGGGGGGGGGGTAATCTTTGACCCTTATTACTTAAGTGCACCTTTGCCATAGAATTAAATAGTTCTGAGTCAAAATATTGTGTGTACATTTGATCAAATTTTTAATGGGTTACAAAGTTACTTTTGAGCTGGTGTTATACAAATTATCTTGACATTTGTCCATCTTAAGGGATTGGTGTCCATCTTAAGGCTCTTGCAGGTATATTTGATGAGTATTATATAATTTTTTAAAAATTGCGGAGGTAGGGAGATAAAAGCATAACAAAAAAGAAAAAAAAACATAATTCCGGTATTTTCTGACATAAAAATACCGGAAATACGTCCGAAAATACCGGAAATTCGGTAAAATACCGGAACACAATCACACCTATCGGATGCACATCAAGTTTTGATACACTTAACTATTTGTTTCGTGGCTCTTTGAGACTGTCACCCATAGTGCGATTAGAATCGGTTCATTAGTTGTACAGTAACATCGATCGATAATATCGATGTACGTCAAATCGTAATACAGTCTAACCCGCTTATTAGAATATCGGCTAAAAGAATATCCCGCTTAATGTAATACGTTTTCAATGTGCCAGACCGTTGATGCCAATTATTTTAATCCCGTTTAATGGGATACCCCGCTTATTAAACTAATTTTTCGCGGAAAATTGGCTATGTTGTTAAGCGGGTTCGACTGTATTTTGTTTTTTTTTTTTCCCCTTGAACTTTTAGAAAATTTGTAGTAATGGAATTGTTTCCTTCAGTCAAAAGTTCTACTTTTAGTACTTGATAGAATAAGCAAAAAAAAAGAAAGAAAAAAAATTAAATAAAAAAAAAATAAATAAAAAAAAAATTAATTTGAATTTTGACATCTTGAATTCAAATTATATTTTTCGCAATCACGAGTGTGTATGTAGGCGTGTGTGTTTTGTGTGTGTGGGGGGGGGGTATGTGTGTTGTGTGTAGGGGTATGTGTGTGTAGGCATGTGCGTTTGTGTCTGTGTGCAGGCATACTTGTGTGAGTAGTTGTGGGTATGAATGTGTGTATGGGGGGGGTATGTGTATGTGTGTGTAAGCATATGTGTTTGTGTCTGTGTGCAGGCATGAATGTGTGGATAGTTGTCTGTATGTGTAGTCATATGTGTTTGTGTCTGTGTGCTGGCATGAATGTGTGGGTAGTTGTATGTATGTGTAGTCATATGTGTTTGTGTCTGTGTGCTGGCATGAATGTGTGGGTAGTTGTATGTAAGTGTAGGTGTCTGTATGTATGCGCGTGTATATGTGTTTGTGTGTGTATATGTTTGTGTGTATGTGTGCGTATGTGTGTGCGTAGTTGTGTATGTATGCGCGTGTGTGTAGGTCATGGATGCAACCTGGAGACGGTTTTCGCTAGAGGAGCAGCATCGTGAGGAGCCGGTCGACGGTGATGGTGCGGAGGGTGGCGGCGGGAAAATAAAATGATAGCACGCCAAAAACAGTCTAATGAAAGCAATAAGCAATCGTGATTGTTAAAAAAAAAAAAAAAAAAATCATGGAGCCAGAAAAAAACTTTTATTTTTCCAAAAGTTATTTTTAAATTTTTTTTTTTAAATGTCTGATTTCGAAAATAAGGCGTGGTCTTTATGAAGTCACAAGTGACGTACTTCGGCGCACTAACTCCATTAGCACGCTAAATGTTTAAAACGTTCAAACGTAAATGTTTAAAATGTTTAAACGTAAAAAAATTACGTTTTGCTGTCAACCGTATTCCCAGGACATGATAATTTGCGCTGTTCGCTAATGGCATCAGTGAATGGCATTGTGTCACTTGTAATGTCATGTGCAGAACGTAAAAAATGAATTTCAATCTGCGCACCGATTAAAATAATTGTTAAAAAATATTAAACTTTGTCAAATTATTTAAAAAATGTTTAAATCCTATGTTTTTAAGCATGTTGTTTCAAAAAATAAATAAATAAATAAATTAAAAAAAATAAAAATAAAATAAAATAAAAAAAAATAAAAAAAAATAAGTAAAAAAATAAAAATAAATAAATAAAAAATAAATAAATAAATGAATAAATAAATAAAAATAAAATACTTTTACAATTTCGGAAACATCCCAATTCGTGCGACGCAATCAAAAGTATTAGCTGGAAAAACCTTGAGTTCTGTACTTTCTTAAAAATTTTATCCTTAAAAATATCGAAGGATTTGTATCGGTTTACTAGCATTTTTTTTTTTGGCAAATTCAAAACTGCAATATCAGAAGTATTACTATGTGTTTACATTTATTGTACTGTATTTATTCCTCTACATTATTAGTTGACAATTTCATGTATATTTTCTGATATTTATCAAAATCATTATTTGGTGTACATATTTTTACTTCGTTTTACAAAAAAGGAAGTATTGTATTCGCGAAAAAATTTTCACTCAAAAATCGGCCTTCATTTCCATTTAGCTCACCCCCGGATGAATGTTGAGTTTTTTTTTTTTTTTCAACCCGACCACACGTGGATATAGGCCTAGGAACATACAGACACCCGAAATATCCATTTCGACGATCCCCCGAGTTAATTACAACGAGTTTTCTCGTGACGTCTGTATGTACGCATGTATGTGCGTATGTGTGTATGTGTGTATGTATCTCGCATAACTCAAGAACGGTATGCCCTAGAAAGTTGAAATTTGGTACGTGGACTCCTAGTGGGCTCTAGTTGTGCATCTTTAATTTTGGTTGCATTCGGATGTTCCTAAGGGGGTCTTTTGTCCCTTTTTTGGGGGGGGGGAATCATTGTTAATTTCGATGTAAACTCAAGTTGTGTTATAATTTGTCGGACACTTGGCGATATATCGCCAGTCTTTCGGTCGCCAAGTTTTGTCGCCAACTTGGCGACGAATTTGGCGTGTTTTTTTTTTTTGAGCAATCACGATTGCTTATTGCTTTCATTTGACTGTTTTTGACGTTCCTTTGATTTTTCCCACCGCCACCCTCCGCACCATCACCGTCTCCTCACGATGCTGCTCCTATTGCGAAAGCCGCCTCCAGGTTGCATCCATGTCCTACACACACGCGCATACATACACAACTGCACACACCCACACACACATACACACACATACACCTACACACACATACACCTACACACATACACCTACACATACAAACACATACACTCAAGTACCCACACACGCATGCCTGCACACAGACACAAACACACATGCCTACACACACATACACATACCCCTACACACAAACACATACACACAATTACCCACACATTCATGCCTGCACACAGACACAAACATACATACCTACACACACACTCATGCCTGCACAGACACAAACACACGTACCTACACACACATACACATACCTCCCTACACACAAACACATACACCCCCACATACAAACTCGCACACCTACATACAAACACTCGTGATTGCGAAAAACATAATTTGAATTCAAGATGACAAAATTCAAATTAATTTTCTTTTTTAATCTGGTTTTAATTACTCGACGTTAAATCCCGGTTATCACAAATTTGCCATTTCAACTGCGCTTGCGCGCGGACTTTGCTTTTTGGGATTTCTGTTTTAAGATTTCGTGTTGCTAGTTTATATTTAGTTTGTGCTAGAGTCCCAACAAATTAATGAATGCGATTAGAGTATTTTCACAGCGATTTCGGGACACATTATATGAAACTACGGATATGAATAACTGATAATCTTTATAAAGAAAAGAGAAAAATGACACTTCAATATTTATTTGTTTGGAAATATTTATTTAACGTAAATGTACTTCAAAAATGATCGGAATATTACAAATATCCGTCTTTTGCGGACATTTTATATTAGGCGTAAACAGCTCAGTATTATACATTTGTATTTAGGTTGAGGGTTCCGCTTTGTGTTGGAAGTGATGCTGCAGATCGAGTACGCTCTTCTGAGGTTAAAAATTTGGCCCTGAAAAGGGCCTTTGTTTGATAGAAAAATCAGGCTCCGAATCCATTAATGATTACGAAGCAAAACTCAATCTTTACCGAGGCGTAAAAACTAAATCAAAGACAGCTTTGTTTTTATCTGTTCTTATCTCAAATTAACAAATTTAAATGTTTTTCATTAGTTTGAGCAAGAGTTTCGAAATCAGCAAAGTCCGCGCGCAAGCGCAGTTGAAATGGCAAATTTGTGATAACCGGGATTTAACGTTGAGTGTTTTAATTTGGCCATATTTAGAGTTAACCATTGAATCACATTAAAACTCCCAATAGTGGGAAAATTATAAAACGTTTTCTTTGCTTCGGTTCGCAACAGACTTGGAATAAAAGTATTTAAAGTGTTTTTTTGCTCACTCCGAGGCACTTTATCTTTAAATTGGAGTAAAAGGAAGTCATGTGATGCACACACACACCCATCATCTCGTTTAAAACAAAAATATTGCAAATGGATCATTTCACGTCAAATCGCCTAAATTAAATAGTCGGCCTTTCCGTCATGTCACCGATTTTGTCCGTTATATTTTCGATCAGGTACACTATATGACCAAAAGTATTGGGACACTTTCAAAAATTCACATTTTGAAGGATTTCCCAAGAAATAAAGGACCAATTGCTTTTTAACTTTTCTTTACTAATAATAAAACTGAAAGTCTCTCTGTCCGGAGGATGTCTGAATGTCTGTAGGATGTTTGTAGGATGTCTGTGACGCGCATAGCGCCTAAACCGTTCTGCCGATTTTCATGAAATTTGGCACAAAGTTAGTTTGTAGCATGGGGGTGTGCACCTCGAAGCGATGTTTCGAAAATTCGATGTGGTTCTTTTTTTATTCCAATTTTAAGAAAAAAAACTATCATAAATTACGAAATTATCATAACGTGGAACCGTAACATGGGCACAAGCCAATTGGCGAGAAAATTCACCATACATTATTTGTAAATATACAAGCGAACCAAAAGACCTTTAATTTTTCTATTACGGGCGAAGCCGTGCGGGTGCCACTAGTGTCACATAAAAGTTGTGTTCTAGCAGTCACTTTCCATTTAAAGTTACATCACCCATGCAGTGGCGCACACAAGGGGGGAGTCCAGGGGGGTCCGGACCCCTCCCATAGGTCTTGCTTTTTCCCCCATTGATTATGATTCTATGTATTTTGTGCCTAAAATAATTTCAAACAAAAGGTAACAATAATTTAAGTTCTAATAAGTGAAAAAATAAAATCCTCATGTTAAAAGATTTTTAAAAAAATCTTGAGCATTTTTCCTATAACAAATTGTCTATAACAAGCGGAATGGTGATTATAAATGAATACACTATAATAACCATGTTTTCAGTTTTGTAATAACAGATCACATCAAGTGACATTATATTGTAACGGATTCGGTGCGACTTCCACTTTCTTGAAATGAAGACACAGTTCTTGATTAAAAATACAGGAAATTTATTTACACTATGTACACGGAAGATCGTCAACAACTGCTAAATGAATCATCAGCAATTAAGCAAATATCACACAACACCGTAAACTCAACGGTTACACACGTATTTACTTCCAATACGAAAAACAACACAGCGAAATGCCTCGCAATAAACAGAGCAAATACGCTCTCAGTTCGAATTCTCAATCGAAACTAAACTCTTTATCCAGCGTAACGGTTTATAAACACACCGAAAGAAATCTCTCAAATATTCCAAACGCTTCTGGAAAATAGTAGACCGTTATCAAAATTTATCAATGAACAAAAAAGAAATAGGGGAGTCGTATACTTTAGCCGAATGAAAAGGGGTTGTATATTCATTACGGGAAACTATTTACAGGTTACGTTACTACAATAATTACTATTTACAGAATTTGTAACAATATGAATTTCTTTAATCATACGGTGCTTCTGCAACAATGAATTTGCTTTGCTGAATCCATTTTTTTTAATTACGAGAAAAGTTAATGCGTATATTATTTTGCTTTCTGGTAATGTATTTAAGTACAGTTCATTAATTAATGCTAATTATTTATTCAATAGTTTATTTTTTACTGTTTTTCGTTCTCGAGAAACGATAAAATCGAGTCAAGGCGTATTGGGATACGATATGATAATGAGGCTTTTGATCTTGGACCCTCCAAAATTTTTGTGTGCGCCACTGCACCCGTGCATTTGGGGACCAGCAACAAATTTTGGAAAACAAAAATGTTTTTTGATCATCAATTCATCGTAAATAGCTGAGATTAAGCTGTAAATTTCAGAAATTAGTTACCCTACTATCTACAATTATTTTACTTACTTTCAAGAAAATATCACCGATATTCATGAAGATGTAAGCATTTCTATCAGAACTACGAATTTTATTTGAAGCTTTTTGGCTCAAAACACGCAAAGTTTTCCATCAAAACTTACCAAACTTTAAAAAAACTTGACAGCATATAAGAGAAGTATAAAACTAAACTTTGAAATTTAAATGTTGAAAATTTGATGAAATACGAACATTTATAGCAACATGTAATTGAAATTTTTAGAAGGTTGTTTTAAGGGGTATTTTTACTTTTCGGGGGGGGGGGGGCTCTTGATTTGAGGGGGTCTTTTTGCGATATTTAAGAGGGTTGCCCTTGCTCTTAAGGGGGGGGGGGAGGGGCACTCCTGTGTGCACATAATGATATGTTCGCCGTGTAACTAGTTTTAGAGAAAACTACGAAATAAAGTTTCTTACTATAATTTTTAGAAGCTTAACACTATAATATTATTCTAAAGCTGCTTAACTAATACTTATTGATCTCTCATTAGTTTGCTCGTTCGCATATTATGATTTTTCTGTTTCAATGCTGCTTGTTCTTAATTCCTAAATTTTCTAAACATCCTAACTAACATGAAATTTTTTTATTCTTATTATATATACATTTTTTCAAACAAAAATATCGTAAATGTAAAAAACGGTGAAGTTGGCATAGTTCTTTATGTATAAAGTAGCTCTGTAGTTGTTTTATGTGTAAAGCTCGATATTTGTGCTGTTAAGCTAGTTTTTATAGAAAACTACGAAACGAAATGTATTACTGACTTTCAGTAATATTTAGAGGTTTAATGATGTACTACTGTTTCAAAACGTATTTATTGCCTCTAATAAGTTAATGTTTTCTTATAACTAAGAAAGCATTGCTAATTTGTTATGCTATTATGATTTTTTTTTCAATTCGAAGACTTGTTTTGACATTCTTAATTTACTAACTGCAAATTAACACGAAGCAATTTGATTCAAAATCTTATCTTCTTTTTTAGAAACAAAATATTGCAACTGTATTTTTATTATAAACGCTTTAGTTGGCTCTTATTGGGAATGGTGGGCCATAGCGGGTAGACCTTCGTATCCTCCCCCGCATGGTGTGTAAGCGGTGATGCATACGTATGTCACGTTTACCCGAACACCCCCGAGTTTTGATCAGTCCCAGCAAAGCAGCAGTGAAGGCATAACGCAACTAGGCCTAAAGTTAAAAAAAAAATACATGTCTTAAAAAAAAAAAGTTTTGTAATTTGTGATTAGTCGAAGATCAGCTTATTTTTTTGATTGTCGATAATATTACGTTATTCTGACACTATCCACCTGCAATTACGATGGTCATTTAGTTCGTTTCTTTTTTAAATTTAAGGTTATAATTATTGAAATAAAATACGTGCCTTCGGGCAAAGCGTGTATAGGATTTAATCATACATTTATTTATAACTAGCAAAAATACCCGGCGTTGCCTGGGTCAGTAATAATTGTGAGAAACAATCGCTACTTTCTTTCGTTCTCTGTTTTAACTGAAAGAACTCAAAACACACCGCTCTGACGTGATTAAAAATCGAGCTTCTTCCTTACCCATAAAAGTAAAATAGCAATAAGTATAAAGAACGAACGAGTATTCATTTAAAAACGAAAGCACGAATTGAAGCAGGAATTTCCAAAATATGAACTAACAAAAACAAAGAACACTAAAAAAACCGTGCGCTTCATTTAATTAAATATTACACACACAAAAAAAGAAAAAAAAAAAAAGCTCTCTATGTTTCCCTGAGTGTGCAAAAAGTAGAGTTTCTAAATTTTTAAATGACTTTAAACTCATGTTTGCTCCGGAGAAGCCTTGATTCAAAATTTTCATTATGATTACTTTTAATATTGCTGGTGTAAGGAAACGAATTTTCGTAACAATGGGTTTTATCATTTAATAGGGAAATGACATGACATTTACAGTTTTCCATCATAACGCTTTTAAACTAAGTTTTTTAGGAATAAATTATAGCCTAAGTTGCTCCCTGAGAATGTAGCTATCTATGGTGAAAAAAAATGGTTGAAATCGGTCCAGTAGTTTTGAAGATTACCCCGGACATACATACACACAGAAGTAGCCATTTATGTATAAAGATTTCTTGACACATGTGCTCACTTAAATTTTCAATTTCAATAGGATAAGTCAATTAATTTAATCAGTTACTTCTTTATGTTTTATAAACAAATGTTCTGACTTTAAATTGGATAAGTACAATTTTTTTATGCATTTTTTTTTATAATCACAGGTAGCTAGTCAATTATTTTAACCGTTTATGACTTCATATTTGATTGGCAAATGTACAAATTACAATTAGTTAAGCTTGCTCGCTTTGGGCCCCCTGGTAGGGCAAAGCGGGTTTTTCAAGAGTCTGTAGTGTTTGATAATAAATAAATATTGGGTTTGAAATAATACAAAAATCATTTTTTATTCTGAAGTTCAAGAACACCCTGCTAGGAAATAAAACCGAAATTGTTGCGATAAAAATCCAAAAACTGAAACTTTCGAGGGTTCTTCGTTAACTTACCCGCTTTAGGCGACCCTCCCCTCCTAGTTGTTTTATGTGCACGCATGATATTTGCGCTGTAAAGCTAGTTTTACAGAAAACTCCGTTCAAAACAAAATTTCTTACTCTAACTTAAGAGGTAAGATAAATAAATACCTTTGTGCTGAACAGTAAAGTAACGTAAAATCTCATCCAGTTAGACGCAAGAATATCCATAAAATAATGTCGCTTCTCATATCTCAAGCAGATGACTTTAAATATCCAGCCTAAAAACTTTCAAAACTGCCGTTTACATTGTATTTACCAGCCATCCCAGTCTTATTTAGCTTCTTCACTTGTATATTAGTTCTTTTTATTGTTTGTTATCTTATTATTGTTATTGGTTTTTGTAATTATCAAAATTGTTCCAGCGAGTGTCGCTCGTGATCTGTTCTGTTCCCCCCAGTCACCACTTCCGGTTAAACCCTCACCGGGGTTGGTACGGTGGTGATTGGTGGGGTTTAAATAAATAAATAAATAAATAAAGTAACAACGTCTAAAAAGAACAAATTCGCTTTTTAGACGCTGTTACATTACGTTACTTTAACTTAAGAGTTTTATTGAGGTGCGGTAATTCTAGAACTGATTAAATAATACTTATTGAACTCTTATTAATTTCCTTGTTAACATATTATGTTTTTTTTTTCCAATTCTGCTGCTTGTTGTTTATTTCCGAAATTTGCTAACCGTCCTAACTAACATGAAACTATTCGATTCTAGATCTCTCTCTCTCTCTCATTTTTTTTTTTGAAGCAAACATATTCAAAACATGTAAATAAATCTAAGAATTTTTAATCTTTTATGAGATTTTTGGGGCTTAAATTGGGCGCGCCGTCTATACCAAATTTGAAGGTGGCTCGTATTTCTCAGATACGCTATTGTAAAATATAATATTTTCAAGAGATGAAATGTTGAAATTTCGTTCTAATTAGCTAAGAGTTAGCAAGTGCAATTTATTTAAAAAAAAATCCGTTTTAAAACACGGAAACAATCTGCCTTAAAAAACAAAAACAATGTAAAATAACCAATGAATTATTCGAATTTACCTAAACATAAAACAAAAAAAAAAAATTGTCGGTGTTTTACCTCAATTCAACTATTTACATGAATAACAAAAGACTAAAGATGATATGAAAGTTAGAAAAAAAAAAAAAAAAAAAAAAACCGTCAAAAACAGGGTAAATGTTCCACCATTTAAATTTGTTCCACATTCCCCTACCTCTTACAACTATATAATGTGCTGCACTTCATTTATATTGTAATTATATTCTGCCTTGTGTTAATCTATTTCTAATGTTTGAAAATAAATCAGTAATCTAATAGGAAACTAAACATTCTGTTTCATATCCAATGAAAAAAAGCTTTATCATTTAATTTTTCGCCGTAACCTGACGATGAAGTTACTAAAATATCCGAAAAATATTCTTAATTTGGAGAGTGGGCCCTATGTAAGTTTTCTACCAGAAAAAAAAATTGAATTTTGACATCTTGAATTCAAATTATGTTTTTCGCAATCACGAATGTGTGTATGTAGGCGTGTGTGTTTCTGTGTGGGGTATGTGTGTTTGTGTGTAGGGGTATGTGAATATGTGTAGGCATGTGTGTTTGTGTGTGGGGGTATGTGTGTTTGTGTGTTGGGGGTATGTGTATGTGTAGGGGGTATGAATATGTGTGTGTGTGGGAGGGTATGTGTATGTGTGTGTGGAGGGATATGTGTATGTGTGTGTAGGCATATGTGCTGGTGTCTGTGTGCAGGCATGAATGTGTGGGTAGTTGTGTGTATGTGTGTATACGTTTTTGTGTGTATGTATGTGTAGGTGTCTGTATGTATGCGTGTGTGTATGTGTATGTAGGTGTATGTGTGTATGTGTTTGTTTGTGTGTGTATGTGTGCGTGTGTGTGTAGTTGTGTATGTATGCGCGTGTGTGTAGGACATGGATGCAACCTGGAGACGGCTTTCGCTAGAGGAGCAGCATCGTGAGGAGCCGGTCGACGGTGATGCTGCGGAGGGTGGCGGTGGGAAAATAAAATGATAGGAATTCAAAACAGTCAAATGAAAGCAATAAGCAATCGTGATTGCTCAAAAAAAAAAAAAAAAAAAAAAAAAAAACAATTTTTTTTTGGTAGTGAATTAAATCATGAATAATTAATTATGAATTATTATCTAAAATTAATGTGTTTAAAAGACTTCATAAGGTTAGAACATTGATCTGTGTTCATAAACATACCTTAATTATTAAAAACCATGCATATGTAGACTTTGGAACGTGTCCTAAGGTACAAAATGTTTGGCTGTCAAAAGGTACAATCACCACGTGGTTTAAGAAAAACCAAAACAATGATCAATCAGGATGCACTATCAATATTTTCTCATAACCGAAATATTTTAAGTACTTCTCTTTTATAAAAAAATAAATTCCGTTGATTAAATTTACTAATACAAAGTCAGAAAATGAAATAAAAACTAGTATGTTGTGGCCATCACGAAACTTTCTTCTATATTTTTCCTTTTTTTGATCCCTCCCCATGCTTGACGAAGAAGCAATATTCCCAACAAAAACAAAATGACACATGCAAAAACTTGACGACCATCCCAATGTCTGAATTATTGTAAAAGCAAAGCAAAGAGCGAAAATTGAAAGTTATTTTAAAAGCCTTGCTTGAATTAATTACAAATATTTTATTTGTTAACAAACATAAGATGGCAACAGTTAAAAATTTTAAATCATTGAGATAATATTTCCGATCATTTCCATACAATTAAAATCACGAGAAATACGCAGACGACAATCTATTACGATTTATCTTTCTTATTGTTGCATTAATCAAGCTATTTTTATTCGCAAAAAAAAAAAAAAAAAAAAAAAATCAACACCTCTTGGAGCGATCGGCGTCAAAATTGAACCAAAGCCTGTTTACATATAGATTCACATATATTCCAAATTTCAACCAGAACGTAGCATTACTTCTTGAGATAGGGCACTCACAATGGAAAAAAAGAACGGGTGATTGCGCTACCCCCTTTTTAGCTGTTGACACAAAAATAAAATCAGTTCTTATACCCACTAAGGGCTACTTGCCGATAAATTTTTGTTTCATTCCGTTCATTATTTCTTGAGATACAGCAGTCACAATGGACGACAAAAAACGTTCTATAGCTCAACCCCCGTTTGAGTTATTGACACCAAAATTCAATCAGCACATGTTCCTGTTAATACCAACATATGGACCAAATTTTGTTTGATTCCGCCAGTTACTTTCAGAGGAATAGCAAGCACGCGTAACTCGAAAAACGTCCCATTGCTCCACCCCCCTTGGAGGAATTCGCGCCAAAAACTAATGGGCACAAGTTCACATAGGGGCACATATGTGTACCAAATTTCGTTCGATTTCATGCGGTAGTTTTTGTTGTAGAGCGGCCACAAAAAACTGGTCACACACAGACGTGACACACATACACACACACATACACACACACACACACACAGACAGACAGACATTTTCCAAAAATGGTCGAAATGGACTCAGCACACCTCAAAACGTTCGAATCCGTCAAAATTCGAAATTCGAAAATTTGCACGAATCCTAGTACTTTCTTCTATATATTAGATATAGAAGAAAGTAATGAAGAAACTATTTACTTTGGGGGAGTCGGAAAATTTTCTTTCTCTCACAAAATCGCCAATTTTACTCATTTGATGCTGATTACTATGATATGGTACCGATAGTAATGGTGCTATAACTGATTGCTATGGCACCATTTAGTGGTAAAGGTTACTATCAGAGACTACAAAACAAGAAGTTCTGTCTAGAACTAGACGAGCCTACTTTCCCGTATACCCATACTACTTTCTAGTACCTGATCAATATTCTCAAAAATAGCTAAAATCGCAATTTTTTTCAAAAAAAGAAAAGCAGCAACTTTTAAGCAAAGCAGCTAATACACTTTTTTCCATTAAAAAAAATGTTTAACAGCTTTCAAAACGAAAAAATACTAATTAAATTAATAAGCTCATTAAAGTAAATACATCATGTCAAAAAAAAAAAAAAAAAAAAAATCGTTTCTTTTTCCCCTGTTGCCAAAAACAATTTTTTTAATGAATTAATGCACGTACCAAAATAAATGAAAACAATAAAATGTTAACTTAAAGAAATAATTTTCATTGTCAAAAAAAAAAAAAAAAAAAAAATCGTCCGCGCATATCTTTATGTAGAAACATAAATGACTTCCAGTTTTTTTGCCGAAAACTGAATACCTAAATTAAATCTTTAGCGTAAAAATAAAAACAAGTCAAATCAACAATAATTATTTCACAGTCAAAACCATAGCTGCGGATTTGGAGTCGGAGTCAATCTCATTTTTGGGTAAAGGAGTCGGAGTCGAATATCTAAGAATCGGAGTCAGTCATTTGTCCTCCGTGTATAAATTTTTGCCAAAGCTACGAAGTCAGACTCGAAGTCGGGGAGTCGGAGTCCGATTAATTGTCGGGCACAGGAGTCGGAGTCAAGTGCCCCTAAATTCTCGGAGTCGAAGTCTGGAGTTTTGCGTCAAGAGCTATTTCCAACAAAATTTGTTTGAAGTAAATCCGCCTTCAAGTACGGAATCTACATTGACTTTCAGTTTCCCCGTAGGCGCTAATGTTATGGGATTTGAACTGTTCAAAATTGAACGGAAAATTGTATATAAAATATCTTTTTGATTTGAACAAGTTTTTCGTCAAAATTTTTCTCCTACAAAGTTTGTTTGAAGCAAGGAACAAGTTCACAGTTCGGAATTGCCTTGAATTTTCCCGTAGGCACTAATGTTAAGTTTTTTTGAACTGTTCAAAATTGAACAAAAAATAGTTCAAATCAAAAAGTGAAATATGGGAGTGAGGTGTCCTCGTCGAGATCTTTCGAACAAAAAAAAGTTTTTTCGAATCGGACTACTCATTCAAAAGTTATTAGGGGGGGGGGGACAGACAGACAGACAGACAGACATTTTTCCCCATCTCAATACCCTACTTTCCAATTTTTAATTTTTCAATATTTATTTAATTATTTTATTTATTTTTGACTTTTTTTTGTTTTTTACGATATTTTTAAGATGCATTAAGCCTTCTTTCATGCTTTTTTCTTCTTTTTCTGACTTTTACAGGGAAAGTAGGTTAAAAACATGGCTGCTAAAAATAGATTCTTAGAAATTAGCTGTGTCTGAAGGTACATACGTCCCAAGGAAGGGCGCCCATATGGGGGGGGGAGCACGTGGGGGCTCAAGCTCCCTCTTAGAAATTAGAACTTCCTTGTTTTTAGTACTTTTCTCTTTGTAGAAATGTAAAAATCTTTCTTCTCCCCATTATTGAATAAGTTATTAAAAATGTCAAATTTTAACAACTCTCATCTGTACGGAAATCGGTATCTATGGGGAAAATATACTGCTAAATCATGGGGAAAATACCTGATTCCCCCCCCCCCTTAAAATTTTATATATGGGCGCCCATGGTCCCAAGGTACAACACTCTCCCCTACTCCTAAAAGTTGAGTAAAATATAAATGTAAATAATGTTTGAGTTTATAGCTAAACAATTTAACTATGGAGTGAGCATTTTCTTGTTTCTTTTTCCCACAGTAGACGGCGACCCGCAGCTGTTTTCTGGTCTCGAGGGTCGAGAATGCGTCAACTGTGGCGCCATTTCGACCCCGCTCTGGAGGAGGGACGGCACCGGCCACTACCTGTGCAACGCGTGCGGCCTCTACCACCGCATGAACGGCACGAACAGGCCCGTCGTCAAGAACCAGAAGAGACTGGTGAGTTTCCTTTTACCGTCGTCATTAATGGTGACCGGGCGACGTCAAATAGGCTCGTGGTCACAATGTCCTCCAAGTGAAACGGGGCGTGGTGGCGGGCCGTGGTAGCCCAATCGGTAGAGTGTCGGATTCGGGGCCGGAGGGTCCCGAGTTCAAACCTCGATGGTCGAAGACCCACCGTCGTCATTAAAGGGGACTGTGCGACGTTAAATAGGCTCGTGGTCACAATGTCCTCCAAGTGAAACGATACCTCTGGGGGTGCTAGCACCAGGTAGCTATTAGCTCTTGGTCTAGTTCTAAATTCTCATTAACTGTTCGATCCGGTGATGGCGCTGCCATCTATCGGTATAAAAAATAATGGAGGCAAGGCACTTAGTATGCAGTCCTCGACATAAATACAGTTGTAGTCAGTTGTGACTCTGAATCGAATCGAGTTTCTTTTTACCGTCGTCATTAATGGTGACCGGGCGACGTTAAATATGCTCGTGGTCACAATGTCCTCCAAGTTGAAACGATACCTCTGGGGTGCCAGACCAGAAAGTTATTCGGCTCCTGGCCTGGTTCTAAATTCTCGAACTGTCCATAGATGGCACCACCATCTATTGTGCTGTACGAACTATATTCCTCCCGATTACATCCTTGCCTTGAAAGGGATCAACTCTGTCGTTGGTTATAGCACCCAGAGACTGCAGTTTAGCCTTGCTACGGATTCATCAGTCTGGAATAGTCAATAACCGAGTCGGAGGAAGGTGTCGGGAGTCTCTGACAAGGAAGGAGTTGCAGTCGCTGATAACCATGATCACTAGCGCAGAATACACGTGATCTCTAGAAATACCTTCTGAAAAGGATTTTTCACCATAAATACCTTCTGGAGGTTTTTTTTGGATCAAAATACCTTCTGGAGGAGGATTTTGATCAAAAAAACCTTCTGGAGTTTTTTTTGGACCAAAAATAACTTTTGGAGGTGTTGTTTTTGACCAAAAAATCTTCTGGAGGGTTTTTTTTTTGACCAAAAATACCTTCTGGAAGGGTTTTTTATTGACCATAAATACCTTCTGAAGGGTTTTTTTCTGACCAAAAATACCTTCTGGAGGGTTTTTTCTTCCACCAAAAATACCTTCTGGAGGGGTTTTTTTTTCCACCAAAAATACCTGCTGGTGGGGATTTTTCGATCAACAAAAAAAAAAAACCTTCTGGAGATGATTTCGTGATCAAAAATACCTTCTGAAGGTTTTTTCGGACCAAAACAGCCCTTTCATATGCATAAACTACTGTATTAGAATATGTATTTATGTAAAAACCAAAGGCTCTGGGGGTTTCCCCCCTTCGCTTCGCCACTGACCATAATGACTATCAGTTTAGAATAGTCAGTAACCGAGTTGGAGGTGGATGTCGAGAGTCCTTGACAAGGACGAAACTTCAGTCTCTGGGTGTTTAACCAACTCATCAATCTGGAATAGTGAATAACCGAGTTGGAGACAGGTGTCAAGAGTCCTTAACAAGGTCAAAATGCAGTATCTGAATGCCAAAACCGAGCAGTCGGTATATTGCATGTAGTTCTACCTCAGCACTGACTTAGGGGAGGTAATTCTCTAAATAACTTTCTGATGTTGGTGGCGAAAATCTCGAAGTATTCGTACTAACTTCAACGATTATTAGTAAGCTGTATGTTATAGCTTATCACCTAAAGTTCTGTTCTTTATTTTGCGATTTGAGGATCACCATTGTTTGCGAACTCTCGCTGGTGTGCTAAATTAATCTTAGCTACCAGTTTGAAGGTCTTTCAGCTAGAATGAGACGGCATCTGCCTCCATCTCTGTTATAGACTATTCCAGACTGATGGGTCCTTAACAAGGTCTCAAATTTAATGGATTGAATGCCGCTACTGTATTTGAATGTTAGGATGCTAAAAGAGGGATTTTCACGAATTCTTTCCACCCCGAAACTTTCTTTTGAATTTCACCGATGCAACTAAAGATGTAGAATGCTTGTCTTCTGCTATGATTTTAGTTTGGTTGTTGTCAGGATTTAATTTCTATCAGAATGTGTACCAGAATCTTATGGTCTTCAAGCTTATTTTCCTGTTTAATTAAGTTGAATGTTTTTTGAGATATAAGAACCCACATAAAATTGAAGGAACTGTGCACCCTGTGAGCTCTCATGCACAAATTAAGCCTGTATGCTACTGAAATGGGAAGATTGGGCGCCGTCGATTGGGCACCGCCAATTGAGCGCCGGGAACTTTGGGCACCGAGCATTTCGGGCGCCGGTAACATTGGGCCCAAGTTTCTGGCACCCAATGTGCTCGGCGCCCAATGTTCTCTGCCCCCAAAGTACTCAGCGCCCAAAGTTTTCGGTGCCCAAAATGTTCGGCGCTTAATGTTCCCGGCCCCCAAAGTATTCAGCGCCCAAAGTTTTCGGTGCCCAAAATGTTCGGCGCTTAATGTTCCCGGCCCCCAAAGTACTCAGCGCCCAAAGTTTTCGGTGCCCAAAATGTTCGGCGCTTAATGTTCCCGGCCCCCAAAGTATTCAGCGCCCAAAGTTTTCGGTGCCCAAAAGGTTCGGCGCTTAATGTTCCCGGCCCCCAAAGTACTCAGCGCCCAAAGTTTTCGGTGCCCAAAATGTTCGGCGCTTAATGTTCCCGGCCCCCAAAGTACTCAGCGCCCAAAGTTTTCGGTGCCCAAAATGTTCGGCGCTTAATGTTCCCGGCCCCAAAGTACTCAGCGCCCAAAGTTTTCGGTGCCCAAAATGTTCGGCGCTTAATGTTCCCCGCGTTCGATCTGTGGCGCCCTATCTACCTAGACCGGTATGCTACAGGGTGTCCAGCTAACGACAAAGGACGATTTGGAATGAAATAAATGATATGTTTATTGTGAAAGCCATAGCATAATCCTGCACAGAAATTTGGAAATCAGTACCTAAAAGTGCCAACAGGTGGCGCTACACACCACCTGTTGGCACTTTTGATTGTGATTGCAATATGGGTTCCTATAAATAGTGCTGCAAAGGTTGGACGATAATTAATAGCGTTGAAACGTGAAACAAGGTACAAACACGTATGCTATTAAACAACGAGCGTTACCTGGTACTGGAACTTCACAGCTTAGGCTACAATCCTACGCAAAAAAACGAAGATACCAAAGACTGCATAATGTTCTTATACAGACCCTGACCCGAAAACTATCCGTACGCTCTTCGCCAAAGAACAGGCAACGTAACCGATGAGCTGGTGGGTAATGTCGGACCAGAGCGAACAGTAATTGCACCTGCAGCGCCTCCTTCTGGCACTTTTTTGTACTAAATTTCAGAATTCTGTACATGATTATTACGATTTTGGCAATAAACGTACCGTTTGTTTCGTTTCTAAATCGTCCTTTGTTTTCGACATATTTAATTTTGAATTTAGGTCTGTACCATAGACTAATAATAAGAATAGACCGACTGCGGCAACCCTTTTGCTGCTCATAAACCAAACCATGTGACTGGTGGATATCCCAGCAACAGCGGGCGTTGATCGTAGGCCCGCGAGAAATAAATTAAATAGAATTGATGGAACACGGAAGAATGATCTTTTATGGAGTCTGATTTGTAAATTTGTTATTCTCAGTTGCAAATATTTTGTTAATATAGTGAGTTTTTTGTTTGGATAGTATTTTGCATTTTCTTTAATCAATTTCAATAACTCTCTAAGCAATTCAAGATGTAAGCGCCCAAAAAGAATCGGCAAACGGTAAGATTTTTACCTACAATTTCAATTTAAGATACCGATTAGTACATTTTTGCATTGACGCAAAACGTTTACGCCATTACGTTCACGCCAACGCTGACGTAGCAGTTCCAAATGAAATACAAGTTACTGAAAACTGTGATCAAAAACTAATGACTAATGTCAAAATAATGCAGAACTAAAAGAAAAACAGTTCAATCTCTGCACCTGGGGAAAAAAATTATAATAAAAACACATTACGTCTTAAAATACATGTCGAGTGCCAAACTATGGATAATGTTGCCATCTAGCAACCATGCTGCCAAAGTTTTCGCCAAGCCTCCCACCAGTCACATGATGTATCCATGAACCCATTTTTTCATCAGCAAGTCTGGGAAAGCTCGGTCTACTCTTATTAGTCTATGGTCTGCACTCATTTATACGAGCGCAATGCCATTTGAGACTTTTTTTTTTGAGTTGAGGAAGTTAATCGACGTACAATGAACCCTCTATTATCCGTGCGAGGATTATCCGGCTCAAAGATTATCCGTTCAATTTGAAAATAGTTTGCCTCCTGATTTTTCCTGCATCCCAAAAGACTTTTTTTTTATTAGTCATGTGATAAATCTGAAACATTTGGAGCCAAATGAATCATAAATGAGCGAGATGTTAGACATTGAACCTTAGGGTAGCCTAAGATCCCTGTATATACTAGCCGGCGCACCAGCTTAAGATCAGGCATTTTGGATCGGAGCCCGTGTTTGAGTTTTGTCTTTTCTGGCAAGTCATCGCGTTTGGTGATTTTTCACTGCGAGCAATGATTAGCGGCACGTGAATTGTTTATTAAGTAAAATATTATTTTTTGCCAATTTGGCAAGACCTGAAACTTTTCTCTGGTAACCCTATCTCCACAACAATGGAAAATCCGTTTCAAAAAGGCTTAACTTAAGCTGATGCGCCGGCCTATTTATATAGCGGCTCTAGGGTAGCTTCACTTGGCGTACTTACCTCACGAAATCTGTTTTTTTTTTTTTTTTTTTTTTTTTTGAGCAATCACGATTGCTTATTGCTTTCACTTGACTGTTTTTGGCGTCCTATCATTTTATTTTCCCACCGTCACCCTCCGCACCGTCACCGTCGACCGGCTCCTCACGATGCTGCTCCTCTAGCGAAAGCCGTCTCCAGGTTGCATCCATGTCCTACACACACGCGCATACATACACAACTACACACACACACACTCACATACACACGCAAACACATACACACACATACACCTACACACACATACACACACAAACACATACACACATGAATACATACAGACACCTACACATACACACACCCCACAACATACATATACCCACACATTCATGCCAGCACACAGACACAAACACATATGCCTACACACACATACACATACCCCCCCCCCCCACAAACTTTCATACACACAACTACCCACACACTTATGCCAGCACACAGAAACAAACACGCATGCCTACACACACATGCACATACCCCCCTACACACATACACATACCCCCTACACACAAACACACATACCCCCTACACACAAACACACACGCCTACATACACACACTCGTGATTGCGAAAAACATAATTTGAATTCAAGATGTGAAATTCAAATTCTTTTTTTGAGCAATCACGATTGCTTATTGTTCTCACTTGACTGTTTTGATGTGCTATCATCCCCCCCCCCGTGATTAATAAGCGAGTAATAAGCGATTTAGTTTTTCAAAAATTAAGTTTTCAATGCTTTTACGCAATGCATAATTAATCCTCTAGCTTGCTTGTAAATCCAATAGCAGAACAATTTATCTCTCTAAAGATCTTAAAAATTTTAAAATTCTGTTACTTCACGGACTCGAGCTCAGCAGAAGTTGGCGAGGAAATGCCTGTGCCAGCATCCATAATCATAAACATCTTTATTGAATTTTCTTTTATAAGCGAAATCTTATCTGCATGAAAAGGTTTGATTTCGCGTCGAAAAGTTATTCTTACATCCATGAATGAGGTTTAAATTTCATGTTGCACTTTTCATATTTATGTTTCGGATTGGACGCGTAAACATACGAAGTTGGGGTTAAGGGGTCTTCGATCCCGATAAGACTGGATGCACCTGAAACATTTAGTGTCGATTTTATGGGGATGATAATGGGGTAGTTAGGAATGGGGAGCCTGTTTAAAAAAAAAAATTAATTTGAATTTTTGTCATCTTGAATTCAAATCATGTTTTTCGCAATCACGAGCGCGTGTGTTTGTGTAGGCGCATGTGTGTGGGTGCGTGGGTGCGTAAGTGTATGTATGAATGTGTGTGAGTGAGTGTTGTGTACGTGCGTGTGCGTGTAGGTGTTCGTGTGTGTGTGTGTGTGTGTGTAGGCGTTCGTGTGTGTGTCTGTGTAGGCGTTCGTGTGTGAGTGTAGGCGTTCGTGTGTGTGTGTAGGCGTTCGTGTGTGTGTGTAGGCGTTCGTGTGTGTGTGTGTGTGTGTGTAGGCGTTCGTGTGTGTGTGTGTGTGTGTGTAGGCGTTCGTGTGTGTGTGTGTGTAGGCGTTCGTGTGTGTGTGTGTGTGTGTGTAGGCGTTCGTGTGTGTGTGTGTGTGTGTAGGCGTTCGTGTGTGTGTGTGTGTGTAGGCGTTCGTGTGTGTGGGACATGGACGCCACCGCCCAGCAAAAGTGGATTTCGGGGGACAGTGGTCAGGACCAGCCGCGCCGCCGCCGGTGGACGGTGGTGCTGCAACCCTGGTCCAAGCTGAAAAAGGAACCGGAACATCAAGGACTGTCAAGTGAGAACAATAAGCAATCGTGATTGCTCAAAAATCTAATGAAACAATACTATGGTTTTAGTTTACTTTTTTTCTACATAGTATAAAATGAAGTGTCCAAAAAGCGTCTGTGTGTTTGAACTCGCAAAACTCGAGAATTACCCGGCCGATTTCGCTGAAATTTTCACAGTTTGTTCCTTTAAGTCCTGAGAAGGTTTGCAGACCAGTTGGAAAAAAATTCGATGAGTAGTTCTTTTTTTATTCCAATTTAGGCCCAATTTTCACATAAATTCCCGAATATGGGGGTAAAAAATGACTCGCAAATAGTAACATTACATATCGTTGGAAAGGGTAGAATTTTCCGCGTTCTACGCAATTTGTTCCTACGCTCTAACTTAATTGCGGCGGGAGTTATTTACGTTTTTAGCTCGAATTTTTTTAGGCTTAGCTGAAATTTAGGCAATACTTTCTTCATTAAATCCATCAATAAAAAGTGAAGGAATTGTCCTACAGTTTTCGTTTTGACACCATTGAAAAGAGCTACCTTTTTTACTCCAGATCTAACTCGACCTATGGTCGGAAGTTTAATTCTCTATCTCAATTAGAAAAAAAAGTTACAAGCGAATGAAATGAAGTTCAAAAATCTGTTCTCTATTCAAGTTTTTAACCATTTTATTTTGCGTTTCCACGGTAACGCTTTTTGAATCCATTTTCAATTCTGAAACTTATTTTATTTTGTGTTTCCATAGTTACGCTTTTTAAATCTATCTTTCTCATTTTATTTTAATTTCTTAAAAGTATTTTAATATTAGTCGTCATTGTTTGGAGTTGAAATTTTGCATGATGATTTTTTTTCTTTTATTTATGCCTGATTGTTGAATATACGTCACTTGACACAATTTTTGTTTTCAAAATAGACCGCGCAAAACCGGGCAACGCAGCTAGTCTTTATATATTTAAAAAAAAAAGAGTAACATCAAAGAAATGGGGTCGTTTCCGAAATTTTAAGAGTATTTTTTTTCGGAAAGAGCATGCTAAAAACATAGGATCTGACCATTTTTTTTTAAAATAATTTGATTAAGTTGAATATTAAAAAAAAATTATTTTAATCCTTGCACAGATCATTTTTTACGCTTCTGTACATGACATCGCAAATGATGAAATACCATTCACTGATGCCATTAGCCCAGAGCGCAATATTTAATTCGCATCTTTACTCACATGTAATCGCACGATACGGTTGATTGTAAGCGTAGAGCGCAATATTAAATTCGCTTCTGAATTATAACGTGGAACGTGGTAGACAGCAAGCGTATGGTGGAATGGCTCGCCAAAATGCATCACTTGGGACGTCATAAAGACCATGCCTTGTTTAAAAAGTCGAACATTAAAAAAAAAAAAAAAGGGGGGGGGGGAGGGCCGTGGTAGCCCGATCGGTAGAGTGTCGGATCCGGGGCCGGAGGGTCCCGAGTTCGAACCTCGATGGTCGAAGATCCACCGTCGTCATTAAAGGGGACTGGGCGACGTTAAATAGGCTCGCGGTCTCAATGTCCTCCAAGTGAAACGATACCTCTGGGGGAGCTAGTACTAGGTAGCTATTAGCTCCTGAACTAGTTCAAAATTCTCATCAGCTGTTCGATCCGGTGATGGTGCTGCCATCTATCGGTATATAAAATAATGGAGGCAAAGCACTTAGTATGCAGTCCTCGACATAAATACAGTTGTAGTCAGTTGTGACTCGGAATCGGAATATATATAATAGTGAATGATCGAGTAACGCTGCTGACGTCATCAATAATGTTACTTTTCATGAAAATTTCCTCTCAATTAAAATTGAATCTGGTGCAGAGAACAGTTTATTCAATTCTTACTATTAGTTCACATTCTCTCTACATGGATTATTCACAATTTTCAAGCATTGATAAAATACTTTTTTCTTGTACTGGATGACACTTGATGTTAAAACTGTTGCTTCAAATAAATAATTAAATTTAATTTCTCTTTTGCCACTTAATATATAATTGTAAACATAAAATTCTTTGTTGACCTAAGTTGGCTTTAATCTTTATTTATTCGACTGTTGTTACAGTCAGCTTCCAGACGGCTGGGCCTGTTTTGCTCCAACTGCCAGACGACCAACACTTCTTTGTGGAGGAGAAACAATCAAGGGGAACCGGTGTGCAACGCGTGTGGTCTGTACTACAAATTGCATCGAGTAAGTACTAGTTCACTAATGGTATTCCAAATCTGCAGCAATTTCCAATTAAAATGAGAATCCTCATGTATGAATAGCGAATGATCGAGTAACGCTGCTGACATCATCAACAATGAGACTCGCGCCACGGGGTGATCATTTGATAATATTTTCTGGTAATGTGTTTGACATCCAGGGAAATGCCTTTTTTTGAGCAATCACGATTGCTTATTGTTCTCACTTGACCGTCCTTGATGTTGTGGTTCCTTTTTCAACTTAGACCAGGGGCCTCTGCAGCACCACCGCCCACCGGCGCTGCTCCTCTGGTCCTGAGCATTGTCCCCCAGAAACCACTTCTGCTGGATGGTGGCGTCCATGTCCTACACACGCATGCTCATAGATATTCGCACTCACACACGCGCGCGCCTTTACACACACGCACACACACCTACGTGCACACACTTAAGCCTACACACACACACTCGGCTTTACACACATAACCAACCTGGAGGAGGGATATGCTTGGGGGGAGGGGGGCGTTTCTAAAAACAATAACTCCAATGAGTGGGGTCTTGTCGCAACTCGTGATTGCGAAAAACATAATTTGAATTCTAAGTTTCAGAATTCAAATTAGAGTTGATTGGGGGAAGTAGAGGTCACAGGTCTTTATTTTTTTGTTTGTTTTTTTTTTAATTATTATTATTTTAAATAATTTTCTTGAGAAACGAAAAACTTTGTTCATAAAACTTAATCTTATCCTCATTGCCTTGGATGCAAATGTGCTGAAAACTTTTCAGCTGAACTGTAGTTTCATGAAGATTTATTATTTTCAAATTGTTTCCATGCTACAAATTCAAAAAGATATTTCTTTTTTTTTTTGGGGGGGGGGGGGCGAGGCTGAACTGGATCCAGTATCTTGACTGTTTTGCTGGTAAGACTCATTTTAGGAGAATGAAGAAATGGAAAAATGATCAACAATGAACGCTATCTACTAGAGTTTATTGTTCATCCACAGGAGTGAGGGTTGACATTTCAACTATCAAAATATCACCAAACAGGCAATGGCTTCGTTAAAATGTAGAAGAGTAGAAGCAATTTTCACTCGTCATACCATGACAGGCGACTTTCCAGTGTTTATACAGGGTGTCCAGGAAAGGACTCCCTGATTTCAAAATTCAATGTCTCGAAAACAAAGGCCGATATTGGAATAAAATAAACAGCATGTTTCTTGTGAAACCCATAAAAATCATGTATAGAAACTTAAAAATTAGTAAGAAAAATTGCCAATAGGGGGCGCTGCACGCTGTTATTGCAATTCAAATCCCTGCAGCGCCCCCTGTTGGCAATTTTTGTTACTAATTTCCAAGTTTCTGTACATGGGTTCTGTGTATGGGTTTCACAAGAAACATACCGTTTATTTTATTCCAATATCGGTCTTTGTTTTCTAGATATTTAATTTCGAAATCAGGGAGTCCTTTCCTGGACACCCTGTATATCATATGCAAGGAAGAAAACACTGGAGCCGAAAACGGTTCTACATTTGAAGAGTTAGCATGTGAACATATTACCAAGTAACTTTTTTGAAAAGATTTTAGCATGAGTAATCAAGTCATCTCCTTTAAGTGTAGTTTTTTTTTTTTGAGCAATCGCGACTGCTTATTGTTTTCATTGACCAGCCACCTCGCCAGGGCCCGACTAACTAAATGTGAGGCCCAAGGCCCACAATAATTTGGAGGCCTCTTGAAGGCTATTATTTTAAAAATGTGTGTATTTTTTGTATATTTGTAATGATATGCATGATTCTTTAAGTAATATGAGGCCCCTTAGGAAAAGGGGGCCCCAGGCCCAGGCCTAGTAGGCCTGTGCGGTAATCAGGCCCTGCACCTCGCCCGGGCGCTTCTCCTGGGCGGTGACTCCTCCGGCTCCTCTTGTTCGCCCTTATCCCCCAGGAGTTGATCTTATTTATACCCGACCCTCTTGACTTTATACAATCCTCTTCAGACAAAAACAGCATCCAGCATGCAGTCATTGGCATTCATTTGAATTTTGAGCGTTTTGAGTTCAAATTATGTTTTTCGCAATTATGATTGCGATAGGAGCCACTTGTAGGATCAAGACTCGGATGAGTAGGGACCTATCGCAACTTGTGATTGCGAAAAACAATTTGAATTCAAGATGTCAAAATTCAAATTAATGACAGGGACTGGATGCTTGATGTTGAGTGTTAGATTTTTTTTTTTGAGAATCTTTCAAATAAAGTTGTTTTTAGTACTGTGATGTAACCAATCCGAGTCTGAGATTTTCAGTTGCAAAATAAAGATCCCATCGGAGCGAAATCATAAAAGAAAAAAATCTATACCTTTAAATAGCTTCGTTATTGTATCAACACTAAACCATCATGCAGGAAAAATGGTAGTCATGTGAATCAGGGAAAAGAGCTACATAAACAAATTTCGAGTTCAATGTCTCAAGTTCGCTGATTTTTTGACACAAAATCTTCTACCACCGAGCTTTTCATCATCTATAACATCTTCATCCAATATACTTCTTTTTAAGCTCTGTTACGTAACGTCTTCACCCACTGAGCTGTAAGACATAATACCGTCCTACACTAAACTGTTCAAGCTCTGTTGCTTAACATCTGCTTTAACTCAGCTCAGTCACATAACATCTTCACCTACTAAGCTCGGACACATACCATCATCATGCTCTAAACAGTTCAAAAGCTTTGTTGTTTAACATCTCCAACAAAGCTCAGTCACATAACATCTTCACCCACTTATCTCTGACACATACCATCATCATACACTAAACTGTTTAAGCTCTCTTATTTTAAGCTCTGTCTCCTTCAACTAGCTCAGTTTCAGTCACATAACATTTTCACCCACTAAGCTCTGACACATACCACTAAGCTCATGCCCTAAATGGTTCAAAAGCTCTGTTGTTTAACATCTTCAACAAAGCTCAGTCACATAACATCTTCCTCCCTCTTATGCTGTGATATGTACCATCATCATGCCCTAAACGGTTCAAAAGCTCTGTTTAACATCTTCAACAAAGCTCAGTCACATAACATCTTCACCCTCTTAACTCTTACACATACCATCATCATAAACTAAACTGTTTAAGCTCTGTTATTTAACATCTTCTTCAACTAGCTCAGTCACATAACATCTTCACGCACTAAGAACTGACCCATACCATCTTCACCCACTAAGCTCTGACACATACCATCATCATACACTAAACTGTACATAAGCTCTGTCATGCAGGGTCCCTCATATATTAACCTCCCGTATTTGGAGAGGGGGCACTGTGTGAGTAGTGGTGGGGATGCGGTAGTGGAAGTGATATCGGTAGATAGCAGTATATGTGTCATTTACTGTAGCAACAATGGCATGGTATATTGTCAATCCACCACTGTCTGTACACATTTATGTATTTGTCTATGGGTCATTTTCTCTAAACTGCTAAATTCTTGTTCTTGTTCCAAAAATAACAAACTAACTAGTATAGAAATAAAACTGACGCTAGAATGCTTTAACAACATGTTTTTATGTTTGTAAAATAAGTTAAAACAAACACTCTATTATTATTATACATTTAAATAATTTTTTGACATGATAAATGTCATTCCCCTGTGTGTCCCTACCTCCACCTTAAAGCAAAATCAGATCTAAAGATTCAGGAAGCCATGCATATATGTGTACAGAAAATGTTGTTTAACCTCTTAAGAAGTGTTGTGCAATGTTGTAAAATAGAAAAAAATATTCTTCAAGGTTTGCATTATTTAAAAAAAAAAAATAGTAAAAAATGTCCTTCGATTTTTTGTCATTCCCCTGTCGAGGAATGGAATGAATGTTTCTCACACCTGGTAATAGTTGTATTAACTCATAATTTAATCTTTGAATTCTGGTCTCATCATAGAAATAATCTTAATTAGTTCTTTTTGAATGAATACACGGTGTCGAGTATATTCGGGTGATCTCAAGTTAAATCTTGATAAGTATTTTTAATGACTGTCACTACCCTGTCTCTAATAATTCATTTAATTTTGTAATAATCGCTAAATGAATGATTGACTTTTGTTTGTATGAAGTTTCCCCCCTTTACTTTAAGTGACATTGATATTTGTTGTTTGCAGTTATGACAATATATAAGTTAATTTTAATTTTTGTCATTCCCCTGTCGTCCTTCCCCTGTAAAATAAAAAGGAAACAAATAACCACAATAACTACTTTTTGGACACCACGACATTGGATCTTTTTCAATTTCATAAAAGTAGTGTTTCCTTTTCTCACATAAATTATAATATCGTCAGTAAAACGCATTATTTCCTCTAAATGTCATTCCCCTGGCACAGTGAATGCCATTCCTTGCCCTGTCCAAATTGCGCTGTTTAGGGAAAATGACCCATATTGTCAATCCACCACTGTCTGTACACATTGATGTATTTGTCTATGTTTCTCGTGCAACTCAAGAGCGGACTGGTTGGGGGGTTGAATTTTCGTATTCAAGACTTGCAAAACATGTATTTGTATCTTTTGGTTGCAATCGACGTCTGTACGCCCTGACGTATGTGTGTATTTACATCGCATTCATCAAAACGGGTGGATCCCATATAGAAGGTTGGAATCTGTACTACAAGTTGTTGCATCACTGAATCTTATAACTTTTCCACTTGAAAATTTTTTGTACTTGAAAGTATTTCTAGCTAGAAAGCTAAACTATAGCTAGTTTAGCTTTCCAGTTTCAAAAAAAAAAAAATAAAAAATAAATAAATAAATAAATAAATAAATAAATAAAAGAAAAAAAAAGAGATTCACATGAATAGTTTTGAGTTATGATAGATCAGAACGTAGCTATACGCCGAACATTCACTTTTCATTTTGATTAAATGTACAGCTCCTACGCAGTTTTGCACACTCAATTATAATACAATACAAACACCACTGAGTTAAATAAAGCGACAAAGCCTAAGATTGACTGTGCTTTATTAAAACGAGTGTCAGAGCGAACCCCATTCTTTGTTAAGCAATTATGCGAAAAATTGCTTTGATATTTTTGAATGTCTTTTGTACAGTTCTATGTAACTTAGCGGCAAAATATGGTTGCTGTTGTTGTAAAGAATCATACAGTGAAACCTTTGTAAGTTGACCACCTTCGGTGCACTACTTTCGTGGTCAACTTAAACAGGTGGTCAACTTATAGAGGTGGAATTATAGGATGCAGATCTAATTGTATGCCTGAAAATAGCGGTAACTAAGACTGGTGGTCAACTTTACAGGTTTTACTGTATAAGGCCTCCTTCACACGAGGCAACTTAGTTGAATCAACTTTTGATGGTAATGGTGGTTAAAGTTGATTAACGGATGTGCCCGATGAGTTGACTGCCATGTGAAAGATGATAGGCAAGTCCTCTACTCTTCTATTTCGTTACACTTCCTAATAAAGCTCCCCGCTCGTTCGAAAGTTGATTCAACTAAGTTGCCTTGGAAGGAGGCCAGCTTATTTCTGTACCTCAGAGCCAGAGTAGCGTACGTCACATTACCGCTACTTTACAGGAGAGAGGTAAAACGTTTGTCTGGCGCTGGTAGCGTATATGGAGTTCGGTGCGCCCCCCCCCCTGCCCACACAATGAGTGTGCACAAGCAATTTATTTTAATAAAGTTAACATAGAATTTTTTTCTGAGTAGTGTGTGCCCTAACAACGCCACTGTCTAACAATGTACGTCACTGTCTGGCGCATACAAGGGAGGGGACGCGCGCCCTTTTAACCCTGGTGAAAAATTATAGAGCATTTTTTTTTTTTTGAACAATTACGAATTGCTTATTTTGACTACTGATTTGACTACCCTCTGAACACTAAAAACCAGCCAAGGCTGTGAATCCTTTTGAATACCCGCGACACTGGGGGGCTCGGGGGTTCTCTTTCTGCACCCCGGTTGAACATTTCAGAAATCTGGCAAGCCTAATTTATACTAGGCGCATAACCCTTCTTATCACATTTGAATGAACCACAATTAAAAAAATCAAAGTTAAAAATTCCGGGAATTCAGTGCAGAATGTGTGCGTAAAAATGATTTGTGCGCATGGATTTGAGCACACTTTGCCTTGACATTTCGAGTGATAAATTGTCTCAATTTCAATTTGTGCAGGTGAACCGGCCCATAACGATGAAAAAAGATAACATCCAGCGGCGGAAAAGGAAGCCAAAAGCTTCGGAAATCAGAAACGAACAAGACCACAAAACCCAGTGGGCCAACATCAAGCAAGAAATTTCTGGTAAGATGGCCACTTTTTGCACTTTGAAGCTTTAACGCATGAGTTCTCTTAGCCGAAAATCAGTGATTTTTACTTCCTTTTACAAAAAAGGAAGTATTGTATTCACGAAAAAAATTTTCACCAAAAAAATCGGCCTTCATTTCTATTTTGCTCACCCCCAAATGAATGTTGAGTTTTTTTTTTCAACCCGACCACACGTGGATATATGCTTAGGAACCTGCAGACACCCGAAATATCCATTTTGACGACCCCCGAGTTAATTACAACAAGTTTTCTCGTGACGTCTGTATGTACGTATGTATGTGCGTATGTGTGTATGTGTGTCGCATAACTCAAGAACGGAAAGTTCTAGAAAGTTGAAATTTGGTACTTCGACTCCTAGTGGGGTCTAGTTGTGCACCTTCCTTTTTGGTTGCATTCGTATGCTCCAAAGGGGGTCTTTTGCCCCTTTTTGGGGGGAAATCATTGTTAATTTCGATGTAAACTCACGTGGTGTTATAATTTGGCGGACATTTGGCGATAATTCGCCAGTCTTTTGGTCGCCAAGTTTTGTCGCCAACTTGGCGACAAATTTGGCGATTTAAATCTTTTTTTTTTAATCTGGTTTCAATTTGGCCACTGTTGGTGATATTTAGAGAGTAAACAATTGAATCGCATTAAAACTGCCAGTAATGGGAAAATGACATTAAATTGGAGTAAAAGGAAGTCATGTGATGCACACATCTGCTCGTTTTAACTGAGTTTAGGTCGGTGTTTTCTTGCAGAAATTAATTTAATTTTATTTGCGTGACGCGGCCGGTTTATTTTGCAGAAATTCATTCATTTTTCTTGTTTAGTTACCGTTCAATAGCTCCTCACGATTACATACACTGCAGCGGTGGTGGCCAACTTTTTTTTTTACTCGATGTAGGCACCTCCTATTAAGGGGTCTAAGGACCCTTAACCTTCAAAATTTTCGACTTTCTGGAAAAAATATATGTTATGCATATTTTAATTCTGAACAATTTGATACCTAATTTATTAAATTACTATACGCCAAAAACTTTTCAAGTTATCGTAAAAATGCGTAAACGTTCCCCATAGAGATTTATGTTAACAGCAGCTGTTTAAGCCTCTTTTTCTTAGGTGCCTGTTTCTTCGGTTTTTTCGTTTTGCGCGCATGATATCTCAGAAAGTTTCTTACATATTTCCATAAAACTTTTTATACATGTTTGTCTGGTACGAAACAGGGAACCCCGCTCTGCTATGCCATCTGGGGCTTCCAGAGAACGGACCTTTCGGCCGGGGCCCCCTTACCCGTAAGGGAACGAGATCTAAACCACTTACGACTCTAGACACCGTGGACCCAGAACCTAAATTTTACTAAAAATGAAAGGTAATATTAAAAAATATATATTTTTTTGCCCAAAATTTTGGAAATTTTTGATTATGGGTCATTCCATAGTGACTAACGTAACATTCGCAGCTGATTTTCAAACTCTTTCTACTTACACCGGCAGTAAAAATGAATGTATTTTGGTTTAATATGCAGATTTAAAATGTACAAGGTGACTATTTTTCATTTCCACCAAGAATTTGAAGCAAAATAAGCGCTGGCAGGTGTTTTTTCACCAAAAAAGGCATTGTGACTAACGTAACATTTTTGCAACCCTGAGAAAAAATGCTTATGTTACGAGGCAAATTTTTCTGAAACTTACGCAGGCATTTAAAATTGGCCGATATATTTGTAAGAGGTAAAAAATCTATTTTTAAAAATGTACTACAGATTTGTTACAGATGAATCTTTTTTGACCCTTAATGGTACTTTTACGAAAAACTGTGTGTGACTAACGTAACGTGACTAACGTAACCATCGAATAACAAACAATGAATGCACATAAAATACTTTTTATAATTGATTTCTTGCTCTTATATTACTTTTACACTTTTTAGGAACCTTCTTTGTGTTGCATTATGGTTCTTTCTTTACTTTTTTTTCTATAATAGTGTAAGAAATTGAATGGAAGGATTCAGTTCAATTAACTCAATTTGAATGTGCGAAAAAAATAAACAAATAAAAAAAATGCTTTTACAAACTGAATAACATCATTATTGGGCTAATTAAATCCTAAATATCTCTCTTTAAAAAAATTAACTTTATGCAAATTGACAGTTTCACCGAATTCTAGTATTCTGCCGATATACTAGTTATCGTCATAAGAAACTCCGCAGTACTTTTCAATGGCATATTATTTTTTAAGGTTTACTGATTCATCAAACGAATCGTGTTGTGCATGCTTTTGAATTAAAATGTAATATTGAAAAAAAAAATTCGAACGTTTTTGCAGAATGCATTTTAATTCCAGATATCACCGCAAATGTTTCAATTTCTAAATGATCATTCTTGCATTTTCTGAAATATATGGCAGCAGCGCTTATTGTCACTGAATCATGTAACATCTTCAAATGTTTTCCAACGAGCAGCCATTACTTCATTTTAATAATAGGTGGACATGTATTTTCTAAAAAATAGAGACGTTCTTCTTTGTTAAGACTGTACTTCTATTAACTTAATTCTTAAGCTTTTATTCTTGTGTTGAATGCTAATTCAGCAGGGTACTCAATTTGCTTTACTCACCTTTTTTCTTTTTTAATAATTCTTTAAATTGGAAGTATCTTTATAAAGACCTTTAAAAAAGTGTTTTTTAAAGTAAACAGAAGGTCTATACAATGTAATTTTACTGGTATTTTTCACTCTTTATATGTTTTTAATCAATATAGAATGCATGTATATTCAAAATTGTACATGAAAATGTACATTAAATTAAATAAGTTGAAATATTAGCAGTCATTTTTAAAATATTACGTTAGTCAGAGCTCAAATGTTACGTTAGTCACACTAATTATTTTATATCTACTGATACTGAAATAAATATTTTGCACTTTTTAAGAAGATATAATACAGATGTAAGAAAATAAAAAGTGCTGTTTGGTTCAATCATCTGGTTTAGTTTTTAAACAGAAAATAGTACATTTTCGTGACTAACGTAACGCAAATATTTTCAGTGAAATAACCAAACTAATTAAAGTACTTATCTTATAATGTATGCAAAAATAACAGTCAATTTTATTCGGTCAACATCTAATCATTTAGAATAAATTTAGTTCTTTTAAAAATTTACAAAAAATTTTACATTACACAAGAAAACGTAGACGCATGTTTTTTGCACATGCTAAGCCTTTTCTACAACCTCGCACGTTTAAAGCCAGATGAAAAATACCGAATGAAATTTTTGCAAACTATTATTGGATTTATGTACTAGAAAGTATGCTGAATGAAATGATAGGTCACAATTAAGGCTTTGGGGAAAAAAACATTCTGAGGTTGAGGTTGACATTTCTATGGAATGACCCTTATGACTTGTAAAATTTCAAAAAATAAATAAATAATTTTAAAAGAATTAAACAAATTTAGGTTCAGGTCATAAATATAAACCAGACAAACAAGCATTAAAAGTTTTATGGAAATACATAAGAAACCTTCTGAGATATTATGCGCGCAAAACGAGAAAACCGAAGAAACCGGCACCTGAGAAAAAGAGGCTTAAACAGTTGCTGTTAACATAAATCTCTATGGGGAACGTTTACGCATTTTTACGATAACTTGAAAAGTTTTTGGCGTATAGTAATTTAATAAATTAGGTATCAAATTGTTCAGAATTAAAATATGCATAACATATATTTTTTCCAGAAAGTCGAAAATTTTGAAGGTTAAGGGTCTTTAGACCCCTTAAGGATCAGAACGCATATGAAATTTTAATTTAGGGGAGAGTGTTGTACCTCTGGACATTTTTCATACTTCAATTTTTAACGTCAATTATTTGAATCAAATTTAAACTCTAAGAGTCACATTCAAATACCTCAACATACTTCTATGCAACATATTTTCTAAAATTCAAACAGTTTGAAAATAAAATATTGGCAGCCATTTTTAAAGTAAGAGCTCTAAGCTGTCCCGAGGTACAACATCCAATTGTACTTTGGGACACATCCTTTTGTACTATGGGAAAGTCTACATGGTTCAGGAAACTGCCATAGACTTTAACCAATTTTGCAAGAAAAAACAATTTTTTTCATTGTAATTAATTGAATCATGAATAATGAACTTATGAATGAGGAATTAATGAATTATTATCTGACATTAAGTGTGTTTAAAAGACGACATCAGATTAGAACATTATTCCATGTTCCTAAACATATCTTAATTATTAAGAATATGTGGAACGTGTCCTAAGGTGCAAAATGTTCGGCAGCCTTCAAATTACAATCCAGGGGTGATTGTGTTTCGGTATTTTACCGAATTTCCGGTATTTTCGGACGTATTTCCGGTATTTTCATGTCCGAAAATACCGGAATTATGTTTTTTTTTTGTTATGCTTTTATCTCCCTACCTCCACAATTTTTTAAAAATTATATAATACTCATCAAATATACCTGCAAGAGCCTTCAGATGGACACCTATCCCTTAAGATGGACAAATGTCAAGATAATTTTGTATAACACCAGCTCAAAAGTAACTTTGTAACCCATTAAAATTTTAATCACATGTACACACACTATTTTGACTCTGACTATTGAACTATTTAATACTATGGCATAGGTGCACTTAAGTAATAGGGGCCAGAGATTACCCCCCCCCCTGTTCTCGCCTTGAAACTTTCAGGTATTTTTTGATGAACTCACAATCACCCCTGTTACAATCACCACATGGTTTAAGAAAAACCAAAATGGTGGTCAATCTGGATGCCCCATCGTTATTTTCTCATAACTAAAATATTTAAAGTACTTCTCTTTTGTAACAAAATAAAATTCAGTTGATCAGTTTTACAAATACAAAGACAGAAAATGAAATAAAAATGAAGAAAATATTTACTTTGCGGTCATGAAATTTTCTTTCTCTCACAAAATCGTCAATTTTACTCATTTTATGCTGGTTTTTACTGTGGCACCATTTAGGTTACTATCGGAGATTACAAAAAAAAAAAAAAAAAAAAAAAACACGACTGCTAAAAATAGATTCTTAGAACTTCGGACAACTAAGGAAAGCAAAAAAAAAAAAAAAAAAAAAAAAAAAAAAAAAATCGATGGTGCATAGGTTAACGGGTTTAAAGGAAAAAAAATTAATTTGAATTTTGACATCTTGAATTCAAATTATGTTTTTCGCAATCACGAGTGTGTGTATGTAGGCGTGTGTGTGTGGGGGGGGGGTGTTTGTGTGTACGGGGGTATGTGTGTTTGTGTCTGTGTGTTGGCATAAGTGTGGGGGGTGGGTATGTGTATGTGTGTGTGGGGGGGGTATGTGTATGTGTGTGTAGGCATATGTGTTTGTGTCTGTGTGCAGGCATGAATGTGTGGGTAGTTGTGTGTATGTGTGTGTATGTATGCGTGTGTGTTTGTGTGTGTACGGGGGTATGTGTGTTTGTGTCTGTGTGCTGGCATAAGTGTGGGGGGGTATGTGTATGTGTGTGTGGGGGGTATGTGTATGTGTGTGTAGGCATATGTGTTTGTGTCTGTGTGCAGGCATGAATGTGTGGGTAGTTGTGTGTATGTGTGTGTATGTATGCGTGTGTGTTTGTGTGTGTATGTGTTTGTGTGTGTATGTGTTTGTGTGTGTATAGGTGTATGTGTTTGTGTGTATGTGCGCGTGTGTGTGTGTAGTTGTGTATGTATGCGCGTGTGTGTAGGACATGGATGCAACCTGGAGACGGCTTTCGCTAGAGGAGCAGCATCGTGAGGAGCCGGTCGACGGTGATGGTGCGGAGGGTGGCGGTGGGAAAAATCAAAGAAACGTCAAAAACAGTCAAATGAAAGCAATAAGCAATCGTGATTGCTCAAAAAAAATAAAAATAAATAAATAAATAAATAAATAAAAACGAAGAATTGGGTTGTTTCCGAAATTTTAAGAGTATTTTATTCTGAAAGAGCATGCTTAAAAACATGGGATTCAACCATTTAAAAAATAATTTGACAAAGTTTAATATTTTTAAACTATTATTTTAATCTATGCGCAGATTGATATTCCTTTTTTGCGCTTCTGCACATGACATCACAAGCGATGAATTGCCATTCACTGATGCCATTAGCGTACAGCGCAAAATTATAATGTCCTAGCAACACGGTTGACAGAAAAGCGTAAGCATTCTGCTGACCAATGGAATAGCGCACCAAAGTACATCACGTGTGAAGTCATAAAGACCACGCCTTATTTCCATAATCAAACATTTATAAAACTTAAATAAAAAATAACTGTTGGGAAAATACTTGTTTTTTCTGGCTTTTTTTTATTATCAATTTTAGTGACTGCAAGTAGTACTTTTGACAGAAGGAAACAACCCCATTGCCTTCATCTTTACTATGTTCTGACCATTTGGCTCAAATTAATATGGAAAATATCCGAACAACCCATGGTCCTAATTAGTTTGGATTTTTGATTGTACTCCTACGTTTACCAGTGCTTATAGTTGCATGACTACAGTAACATAAAGCTGAGACAAATTCCTTCAATAACGGGTTTTGATGTTTTGATTATGTCCATATCTTATTGCCTTAGAACGGTCTTTCTCAGAATTTGTTGACACACGGACTGGTAAAAATTTTCCTGAGCTGAACCAACGGTCAGTTGAGCTTACTGGCCGGTCACCTGAGCTGAACCAATGGTCAGTTCAACTTACTAGTGGGTACCCAACGGTCAGTTGAGCTTACTGGCCGGTCACCTGAGCTGAACCAACGGCCAGTACTGCTTACTGGTGGGTACCCAACGGTCAGTTGAGCATACTGGCTGGTCACCTGCGCTGAACCAATGGTCAGTACAGCTTACGGTGGGTACCCAACCGTCAGTTGAGCTCACTGTTGGGTAGCCAACGGTCAATTGGGCTTACTCGCCGGTCACCTGAGCTGAACTAACGGTCAGTACAGCTTACTGGTGGTTACCCAACGGTCAGTTGAGCTTACTGGCCGGTCACCTGAGCTGAACTAACGGTCAGTACAACTTACTGGTGGTTACCCAACGGTCAGTTGAGCTTACTGGCCGGTCACCTGAGCTGAACCAACGGTCAGTACAGCTTACTAGTGGGTACCCAACGGTCAGTTGAGCATACTGGCTGGTCACCTGCGCTGAACCAATGGTCAGTACAGCTTACGGTGGGTACCCAACCGTCAGTTGAGCTCACTGTTGGGTAGCCAACGGTCAATTGGGCTTACTGGCCGGTCACCTGAGCTGAACTAACGGTCAGTACAGCTTACTGGTGGTTACCCAACGGTCAGTTGAGCTTACTGGCCGGTCACCTGAGCTGAACTAACGGTCAGTACAACTTACTGGTGGTTACCCAACGGTCAGTTGAGCTTACTGGCCGGTCACCTGAGCTGAACCAACGGCCAGTACTGCTTACTGGTGGGTACCCAACGGTCAGTTGGGCTTACTGGCTGGTCACCTGCGCTGAACCAATGGTCAGTACAGCTTACGGTGGGTACCCAACCGTCAGTTGAGCTCACTGTTGGGTAGCCAACGGTCAATTGGGCTTACTGGCCGGTCACCTGAGCTGAACCAACGGCCAGTACTGCTTACTGGTGGGTACCCAACGGTCAGTTGAGCATACTGGCTGGTCACCTGCGCTGAACCAATGGTCAGTACAGCTTACGGTGGGTACCCAACCGTCAGTTGAGCTCACTGTTGGGTAGCCAACGGTCAATTGGGCTTACTGGCCGGTCACCTGAGCTGAACCAACGGCCAGTACTGCTTACTGGTGGGTACCCAACGGTCAGTTGAGCATACTGGCTGGTCACCTGCGCTGAACCAATGGTCAGTACAGCTTACGGTGGGTACCCAACCGTCAGTTGAGCTCACTGTTGGGTAGCCAACGGTCAATTGGGCTTACTGGCCGGTCACCTGAGCTGAACCAACGGCCAGTACAGCTTACTTGTGGGTACCCAACGGTCAGTTGAGCTTACTGGCCGGTCACCTGAGCTGAACCAATGGTCAGTTCAACTTACTAGTGGGTACCCAACGGTCAGTTGAGCTTACTGGCCGGTCACCTGAGCTGAACCAACGGCCAGTACTGCTTACTGGTGGGTACCCAACGGTCAGTTGAGCATACTGGCTGGTCACCTGCGCTGAACCAATGGTCAGTACAGCTTACGGTGGGTACCCAACCGTCAGTTGAGCTCACTGTTGGGTAGCCAACGGTCAATTGGGCTTACTCGCCGGTCACCTGAGCTGAACCAACGGCCAGTACAGCTTACTGGTGGGTACCCAACGGTCAGTTGAGCTTACTGGCCGGTCACCTGAGCTGAACCAATGGTCAGTACAACTTACTAGTTGGTACCCAACGGTCAGTTGAGCTTACTGGCCGGTCACCTGAGCTGAACTAACGGTCAGTACAACTTACTGGTGGTTACCCAACGGTCAGTTGAGCTTACTGGCCGGTCACCTGAGCTGAACCAACGGTCAGTACAGCTTACTAGTGGGTACCCAACGGTCAGTTGAGCTTACTGGCCGGTTACCTGAGCTGAACCAATGGTCAGTACAGCTTACGGTGGGTACCCAACCGTCAGTTGAGCTCACTGGTGGGTAGACAACGGTCAGTTGGGCTTACTGGCCGGTCCCCTGAGCTGACCTAACGTTAAGTACAGCTTACTCTTGGGTACCCAATGATCAGTTGATCTTACTGGCCGGTCACCTGAGCTGAACCAACGGCCAGTACAGCTTACTGGTGGGTACCCAACGGTCAGTTGAGCTTACTGGCCGGTCACCTGAGCTGAACCAATGGTCAGTACAACTTACTAGTGGGTACCCAACGGTCAGTTGAGCTTACTGGCCGGTCACCTGAGCTGAACCAACGGCCAGTACTGCTTACTAGTGGGTACCCAACGGTCAGTTGAGCTTACTGGCCGGTTACCTGAGCTGAACCAACGGTCAGTACAGCTTACTAGTGGGTACCCAACGGTCAGTTGAGCTTACTGGCCGGTCACCTGAGCTGAACCAACGGCCAGTACTGCTTACTAGTGGGTACCCAACGGTCAGTTGAGCTTACTGGCCGGTCACCTGAGCTGAACCAACGGTCAGTACAGCTTACTAGTGGGTACCCAACGGTCAGTTGAGCTTACTGGCCGGTTACCTGAGCTGAACCAATGGTCAGTACAGTTTACGGTGGGTACCCAACCGTCAGTTGAGCTCACTGGTGGGTAGACAACGGTCAGTTGGGCTTACTGGCCGGTCTCCTGAGCTGACCTAACGTTAAGTACAGCTTACTCTTGGGTACCCAATGATCAGTTGATCTTACTGGCCGGTCATCTGAGCTGAACCAACGGTCAGTACAGCTTACTGGTGGTTATCCAATGGTTAGTTGAGCTTACTGGCCGGTCACCTGAGCTGAACCAACGGTCAGTACAGCTTACTGGTGGGTACCCAACGGTCAGTTGAGCTTACTGGTCGGTCGCCTGAGCTGAACCAATGGTCAGTACAGCTTACGGTGGGTACCCAACCGTCAGTTGAGCTCACTGTTGGGTAGCCAACGGTCAGTTGGGCTTACTGGCCGGTCGCCTGAGCTGAACCAACGGCCAGTACAACTTACTGGTGGTTACCCAACGGTCAGTTGAGCTTACTGGCAGGTCACCTGAGCTGAACCAACGATCAGTACACTTACTAGTGGGTACCCAACGATCAGTTGAGCTTACTGGCCGGTCACCTGAGCTGAACCAACGGTTAGTACAGCTTACGGTGGTTACCCAACCGTCACCGAGTACTGAGTTTCTCTCGCCCTCCCCCCCCAGAGAAAAGTTAATCTTTAACTAGGTAGCAAAGAACTGATACAAAAGTAATGATGAGATTTGTAACGATTTATTTAAACTAATATTTGAATGTAAAGAAAAGACGATTAATAGTTGTAATTATCCATAAGTAAATGAACCTTAAAGGAAAATCAAAAGTTATGAAAAGTACTCAAAAAGTTTGCTGGAATCATATAAAATGTTAATTATTGTTACTGTCGAGAATATTAAATGATTATTATGCCGTGGATCGAAAACACATTTATTAATGTTGAAGAAACTATCTACATAAACAATGACAAATATGTAATACTTAATAACCAAAGAACCAAAGCAGACTATTGATAGTTTTAGTCCAGGATTAGTAAGTTAACCAATTAATATGCTTCTAATGTAAAACAACCAATGAGAAATAAATAAGTAAAATATAGACAGAAGAAAAGGATTAACTTAAGAAAATTTAGGACCTCCGAGAGAGCTTCAAGTAAGCCCTGACCAATAGCAAAACGTTTATTGAACCAAGTTTACTTTAACCAATTAAAGTGCGATTATAGATATTTCAACAATTACAAAGAAGTTTTTATTATCATGTTTTTAGCGGAGGATACTGGAGATACAGTTAAAAATTCAGGAAACGTTTATGGTAAATATTACTGTACAAGGGAGTGTTTACAGTACAGAAAATTTTTTTAGTAAATTGCACCAAAAAAAAAAGCGATTGCAGTGCCCATGGTTACACCACGTGATTTATAGTGCGAAGTAGATAATCGATCGATGGTGCCAACCAGCATCGTGGTCAGCGAAGCCGCGTCCTAACGAAGGTACCGCGATCGAACGCGCTGCTCGCATGTTGCATTTTTTAACTCTCGTTTATTCTACCGTTATATTTTACAGTAACATAGAATTTTACGGTAAAAGTTACTGGCAACATGGATGCCCGTTACTTTTACCGTAAAATGTAAGGATTTTTTTAAAAAGTAATAGTTGATCCCCTTTTTTTGTTTTTTGGGGCCATTCATTAATTACGTAAGGATGATTTTCACAATTTTTGACCCCCCCTCCCCCATGTAAGGGTACGTAAGAACCCTTATAAAACCCCTACTCCCTATTCTTACGTAAGATTCCATTTCGTTTCTCAAATAATAAAAGAGCAAATCTGACATCTCTGGAATTGAAATTTAATTTACTACTATTAAATTAAACTTTTTTGTATATAGAAATATTTACTAAAAAGTTGGAACATAGACTGTTCTTTCGATAATTGTTTTTTTTTTTTTTTTGTGTGTATGGTGAGATACTAATTAAAAATAAAACTTGTGATACATAGTGCGACTCTTTTATTATATTTCGCACTATTCATTCTTTTTAAATACAAATAAAACGAGCTGGTGTGTGCATCACATGACTTCCTTTTACTCCAATTTAATGTCATTTCCCCATTATTCGCAATTTTAATGTGATTCAATAGTTTACTCTCTAAATATCACCAACAGTGGCCAAATTAAAAACAGATTTAAAAAAATAAATAAATAAATAAAATCGCCAAATTTGTCGCCAAGTTGGCGACAAAATTTGGTGACCAAAAGACTCGCGATATATCGCCAAGTGTCCGCCAAATTATAACACCACTTGAGTTTACATCGAAATTAACAATGATTTTCCCCCAAAAAGGGGCAAAAGACCCCCTTTGGAGCATCCGAATGCAACCAAAAAGGAAGGTGCACAACTAGACCCCCACTAGGTGTCTACGTACCAAATTTCAACTTTCCAGGACATTCCGTTCTTGAGTTATACGACATATATACGCACATACGTACATACAGACGTCACGAGAAAACTCGTTGTCATTAACTCGGGGATCGTCAAAATGGATATTTCGGGTGTCTGTTCGTTCTTAGGCACATATCCACGTGCGGTCGGGTTGAAAAAAAAAAAAACTCAACATTCATTTGGGGGTGAGCAAAATAGAAATGAAGGCCGATTTTTGGGTGAACATTTTTTCGCGAATACAATACTTCCTTTATTGTAAAAGGAAATAAAACAGCTCATCCTAATACGTTTCTCTATCTTCCAGACGCAAATGAAATATAATCCCTGTCAAACCATTTAGCCGCGCAATTTCCAATGTAAAATATCGACTTGGAAAATATTACGTAAGAATGGGTGTGGACCCCCCCCCCCAAAGTAAGGGTATATAGAGATTTTTCCAACTTCCCCTCCCCCTCAGGACCCTCACGTAATTAATGAATGGCCCCTTTTAACTTAAACAGGCGGTTAACTTGTAGAAGTTGATTCATATGATATAGGACTCGTTCTGCACCTGAAAAACGCGGTCAACCCAGTGTTGCCAGATGGTCAAATCCAGATTTCCCCAATTCCCTTCCAACTTTTCCCCAAAAAGCGATGTTTTCTTTATCAAAATTCCCCAAATTCAAAAATTATTTTTCCACTAATGTTTTCATAAAATGAATCGACTTCTCTGATATTTCTGTCTCTTGAAAATTTATTTTTTCCCCAAATAGCCAAATTTTCTTATAAAATTCCCCAACTTTTTTTTTCTTCCCATTTTCGCCTTTTTTTTTGTCTTTATCTTTATCGATTTTTATCTTTACTAATAATTAAAACTGAAAGTCTGTCTGTCCGTATCTCTCTTTCTCTCTCTCTGTCAGGATCTCTGTGAGGCGCATAGTACCAAGACTGTTCAACCCATTTTCATGAAATTTGGCACAGAATTAGTTTGTGGAGTAGCGGTGTGCACCTTTAAGCGATTTTTCGAAAATTCGTTTTTCTTCTGCCAGATGTCAAGACGCGAATTTAAATACGAATTTTTTTCCCAAATGGTTTTTTCCCCAGGTTTTCCCAAAGAAAAAAAAAATTTTCCCCAAAGAATTCCCCTCAAAACCCATTTCCCCAAAATTTCCTCAGAGAGCACCAGATTTCCCCAAAATGAGACAAAAATCTAGATGCACGTTCCTGGGGAGTACCTGGGGCGGGGCCTCGCACCTCCCAAGTCTTGTCATTGGTGGGATGGATCCTCCGGAGAGGAAATAAGCTGATTGGTCGGCAAGTAAAGCCGATGACGTAGGAGCTTCCCCTGGCGGTCAAAACATGACTAAGAATTTTGGAGTCCAGAAATGAAATTAAAATGAAACGAGCTGATGTGTGCATCACATGACTTCCTTTTACTCCAATTTAATGTCATTTCCCCATTATTCGCAATTTTAATGTGATTCAATAGTTTACTCTCTAAATATCACCAACAATGGCCAAATTGAAACCAAAAAAAAAAAAAACTCCGCCAAATTTGTCGCCAAGTTGGCGACAAAACTTGGCGACCAAAAGACTGGCGATATATCGCCAAGTGTCCGACAAATTATAACGCCACTTGAGTTTACATCGAAATTAACAATGATTTCCCCCCAAAAAGGTGCAAAAGACCCCCTTAGGAACATCCGAAAGCAACCAAAAGGGGAGGTGCACAACTAGACCCCACTACGAGTCTATGTACCAAATTTCAACTTTCTAGGACATACCATTTTTGAGTTATGCGAGATACATACGCACATACATACAGACGTCACGAGAAAAGTCGTTGTAATTACCTCGGTGATGGTCAAAATGGATATTTCGCGTGTCTATACATTCTTAGGCACTTTTCCGCATGGGGTCGAATCGAAAAAAAAACTCAACATTCATTTGGGGGTGAGCAAAATGGAAATGAAGGGCGATTTTTGAGTGAAAATTTTTTCGCGAATACAATACTTCCTTTTTTGTAAAAGGAAGTAAAAAGGGGATAAAAATGAAAAAACTTTGTCCTCATCAATAAAGATTTGGACTAGAGTTGAAATTTTGCCTATAAGGTTTTCCTGACTTTTTAGAATAGGGAGGACCGCCCTGAGTTTGGAAGAGACTTTTGAAAGGTTAAATATTTTATTGATTTCAGCAAAAAGTTGCATGAAATCAGAAATTTCGTTGCTGGAGTTAGGCTCCTTAATGTTAGGGGTGGAATGCTCAGGTAAATTACTGGAAGTGGCCTCAGAGTAGGAAAATCCTGCTCTGCGGCTAGCACCGCTTCCGCGGTTAACGGCTCGCTTGCCTTCCAGATTGATTTTAGGTTTGGGGAAGGCCACGCAACCCCTATAAGCAACCCCTAAGGCTACGTGATCACCCCCACAACCTACACATTTAGGCTTTTCCTTATTAATTTTGACCGGGCAACTTTACGGGTCTAACGGCATCTTCGTCTCTTTCAGAAGACGGAGGCTTCAACCTTTCGCCCAAACAGCCGGACTCCGGCATGTTCGGGCCCGGATACTACCTCTACCAGACGGCCTCGGCGACCGCCCAAAGAAGCCTGCCCATGTTCACGAGTGCCAAAGACTTGCCCAAAGCGTCCATCTTACACCAGTCCGTCAGCCAGCCCATCCTGACGAACAGCCTGCCTTTCCTGGGGCTGCCCCAAGTGCACAACCCGGACAGTCCGGAAGGCGGGCTGTCCTCCCCGAGGCCGGACTCGAACCCGGACTATCCGGTCTCCCCGCACGGAGTCTCTCTGCACGCTCAGACGCTAGAAACCACCAACGACTTTGACATCCATTGACCACTTGCGAGTGATTTGTTAAGAGCCTTTGTTGAAATTTATTGACGAATTTTACAATTCTTTGTTCATATATAAAAGTATATATAGAAAAAAATAAAACGTTGTTTTTAAAATATCCTTTTCTATGTAATCGCTGAAAACAATTTTGGGGAATGTGCAATTAATTTTGAGTGAAGGACGTTTCGATTTGCCTGTAATTTATTTACAGTAGGCGCCGCTTAATGTGATCACGGTTAATGTTATCATTCGCTTAATGTTATCAGAATGACGAAGTCCCGGAACAATTGTATGTTAACACACGTTAAAAAAGTAGGATATTGTAATCAGCGTCTTCGTTTATTGTTATCACTTTTCCATAAACTTTCAATTTTTTCCCCGTTTTTGTTCCTCAATTAACAGAAATACATAGGCAAACCCTGACGAGACTAACTTTCTGTGTAGCATTTTGTAGTTTTCGATAGCAATTCAAAATTTTTCTAAGAATGAAGCTATAGAAAGTTCGACCCAGTGACCACAGACTCCCCCTAAGAAAACTTTCTTTTGCACCTAAAAAAAATTCAGTCGCTGGACATGGCACTGATGTAGGACCTATATCGCTGCCATTGCTTTGTAAACTATTAAAGAATTGTGTCGAGATTGAAAACAACGCGAAGTGAAATTAAAATTTAAACAACAAGCAAAACCAAGCTGGAAAAGATAGAAAAACTGAATGTGCTCTGAAACTGGTTTACGAATGTCTGGGAAAACGGTCCTATTTTACTTCACGTATTACTATGTGATTAAAAATTGCATAATTTAGCTTTAAATTTTTATAATTCAGATATTTCCATTCTGTTAATTTAATAATTTATAATTTAAAGCTGCGTTCAGTTGAGTCATTGTGATTTTAATTTGAGGTTGCCAAAATAATTGCAACTTAATTGAAAAAAAAAACATTATTTTGTGTCTCCTTGATTCTTTTCGGTTATTGTTATCAGTCGGTTATTGTTATCGAATTATATTAGTCCCAAAGTGATCACATTAAGCGGCGCCTACTGTATTTATTTATTTTTACCAATGATACCTTCATTTTGCCATTTCTAGCTTAACCGGGTGAAGCGAAAGAGAAAATTACAATGTATATTCACACAAGTATACATTCCCATACCTAACATATACCTCTGTACATATACAGTGTGTTCCGTTTTCACTTGCAAGACCTTTATTTTCCTACATGAATACTTCCAATTGCAAAAACGTTCAAAATCAGATGCAGGTTTGAGGCATTGAAAGTTTGAAGCAAAAATAAAAATGAGTCAAAAAATACGAAATTTAACTTTTTATACGGACCCTAGGTCCCCTTACTAATGTTAAGGGAAATAATCTCCGTTGAAAACCATTACGAACACAAAAAACTTGACATTTGTGCGACCAAAACTCAGGGAGATATTCTAGTTTACAGTTTTAAGGGACCATACAGAAGATGAGACTGGAACTTCTTGCTCTTTCAAAACAATGACAGGTCGTCAAAGTAAGAAGAGTAAGTAAGTAAGGTATTTGATACCTTACTTACTTACTCTTATATAAATACCTTATTTACGTCAAAGTAAGTAAGGTATTTATATTTTTCATTGCTATTCAAAAATAAATGCAAATGTTATGCCGTGATACGCAAAAACACACCACAAAACATCAAATAATTTGAAAAACCACACTCTATGCACACATGTAATTTTAAACACTTGTTAACCGCTATATTTTCCCCCAAAAGGTGTTATTGACGGCGAGTGAAAAGTAGTGTAAGTCACAAAACGTTGCGTTTCATAGCTCGGTGAATATGGGTCGTACTAGTTTCAAACTTTTTGTGTTGGAGTTATTTTTCAATGGAGATTATTTCCATAAACGTAAGTTAGGGGACCTGGGGCCAGTATAAAAAGTTAAATTTTGCATTTTTTGACTCATTTTTATTTTTACTTCAAACTTTCATTATCTTAACTCTGCATCTGATTTTGAACGTTTTTGCAATTGGAAGTATACATATAGGACTGACGGTTGCGAAAATAAAGGTCTTGCAGGTTAAAACGAAACACCCGGTATATACATTTTTCGATTCCGAGTCACAACTGACTACAACTGTATTTATGTCGAGGACTGCATACTAAGTGCCTTGCCTCCATTACTTTTTTTTATACCGATAGATGGCAGCACCATCACCGGATCGAACAGTTAATGAGAATTTAGAACTAGACCTGGGCCGTGGTAGCCCGATTGGTAGAGTGTCGGAATCGGGGCCGGAGGGTCCTGGGTTCGAACCTCGATCGTCGAAGACCCACCGTCTGTGATGATGTTGGTCTCAGTGCTATTGGTGAAATATATTATGTATGGAAGGTTCATTTATTATATTATCAGGTTCGTTAGAATGGAAAAAAAAAACAGGGCCGTTACTATAATTATTTAGCTTTTATTTTCGTGGATTAATTAATCTCTGTATGTTCTTGCGAATACGACTTAGCCCACAACAAGACACTAAACATTTAAATATCAACGAAAAGCACATTTTCTATTGATACATTAATAAAAATGCCTTACCTCATTCTTCTCAAGGCATACGGGCTGTATTCGAATCGTCTGCACTGCACTGTGCTTTATACACCCACTAAAACAATTCTCCTTCGTCCCTTCTTCTTCCCGAACATTTCCCCCGGAACCCAGGCAAGTTCCTCGCCAATTCGCCTCCTCCATAGTAAAACAAAACCCCGCCAAAAGCGCCAGCACACGCGCATTTTTACTTCTCGCGAGGCCAAAAAAATAAGTAATATGTAATGTCAGCATTACACCGTCGTCATTAAAGGGGACTGGGCGACGTTAAATATGCTCGTGGTCTCAATGTCCTCCAAGTGAAACGATACCTCTGGGGGTGCTAGTACTAGGTAGCTATTAGCTCCTGGGCTAGTTCTAAATTCCCATTAACTGTTCGATCCGGTGATGGTGCTGCCATCTATCGGTATATAAAATAATGGAGGCAAGGCACTTAGTATGCAGTCCTCGACATAAATTCAGTTGTAGTCAGTTGAGACTCGGAAAAGGAACAAATCGGAAATTTGTTTTGAAAATTACTGTATATAAAGAAAGAACATTGTATTTCATAATAATATTTGGGTTGAAACAATATTTTTTATTTTTAGCAGTGAATTTTCGCTTTCAAAAAAAAAAAAAAAAAAAAACCATCACCGGATCGAATAGCTAATGAGAATTTAGAACTAGACCAGGAGCTAATAGCTACCTGGTGCTAGCACCCCCAGAGGTATCGTTTCACTTGGAGGACTTTGAGACCACGAGCCTATTTAACGTCGCCCAGTCCCCTTTAATGACGACGGTGGATCTTCGACCATCGAGGTTCGAACACAGGACCCTCCGGCCCCGAATCCGACACTCTACCGATCGGGCTAACACGGCCCCGGTATATACATCTATACACATATATGCACAATAGGGTTGCCAGATTTAAAATCAGTAAATACGGGACACGCTTCTATTAGTGAAAAAAAAAGCGGGGGGGGGGATATTTTTGAAACGTCTGTTTATGATAAATCTGAAAAATTCAATCACAAACAGGCTTCTAAAATATTATTATATTTTCGAAAACATCTAAAATTCAGAGCCCATGGTGGGGAGAGAGCATGCGGTAGAGCTCATGCCCCCGTTACCCGTTTTTTCCCGGGCGTTGCCACCCTATGCTGACACTAAATAGCCCGGAACCCCTACCAGGTGGAGCTCACGCCCCCGTTACCCGTTTTTTCCCGGGCATTGCCACCCTATGCTGACACTTAATAGCCCGGAACCCCTACCGGGTAGAGCTCATGCCCCCGTTACCCGTTTTTTTCCCGGGCGTTGCCACCCTATGCTGACACTAAATAGCCCGGAACCCCTACCGGGTAGAGCTCACGCCCCCGTTACCCGTTTTTTCCCGGGCGTTGCCACCCTATGCTGACACTTAATAGCCCGGAACCCCTACCGGGTAGAGCTCATGCCCCCGTTACCCCGTTTTTTCCCGGGCATTGCCACCCTATGCTGACACTTAATAGCCCGGAACCCCTACCGGGTAGAGCTCATGCCCCCGTTACCCGTTTTTTCCCGGGCGTTGCCACCCTATGCTGACACTAAATAGCCCGGAACCCCTACCAGGTGGAGCTCACGCCCCCGTTACCCGTTTTTTCCCGGGCATTGCCACCCTATGCTGACACTAAATAGCCCGGAACCCCTACCGGGTGGAGCCCATGCCCCCGTTAACCGTTTTTTCCCGGGCGTTGCCACCCTATGCTGACACTTAATAGCCCGGAACCCCTACCGGGTAGAGCTCATGCCCCCGTTACCCGTTTTTTCCCCGGCGTTGCCAACCTATACTGACACTAAATAGCCCGGAACCCCTACCGGGTGGAGCCCACGCCCCCGTTACCCGTTTTTTCCCGGGCGTTGCCACCCTATGCAGACACTTAATAGCCCGGAACCCCTCCCGGGTTGAGCCCATGCCCCCGTTACCCGTTTTTTTCCCGGGCGTTGCCACCCTATGCAGACACTTAATAGCCCGGAACCCCTACCGGGTGGAGCCCATGCCCCCGTTACCCGTTTTTTCCCGGGCGTTGCCACCCTATGCTGACACTAAATAGCCCGGAATCCCTACCGGGTGGAGCCCATGCCCCCGTTACCCGTTTTTTCCCGGGCGTTGCCACCCTATGCTGACATTAAATAGCCGGAACCCCAACCGGGTTGAGCCCATGCCCCCGTTACCCGTTTTTTCAGGGGCATTGCCACCCTATGCTGAAACTAAATAGCCCGGAACCCCTACCGGGTGGAGCCCATGCCCCCGTTACCCGTTTTTTCCCGGGCATTGCCACCCTATGCTGACACTAAATAGCCCGGAACCCCTACCGGGTGGAGCCCATGCCCCCGTTATCCGTTTTTTCCCCGGCGTTGCCACCCTATGCAGACACTTAATAGCCCGGAACCCCTACCGGGTGGAGCCCATGCCCCCGTTACCCGTTTTTTCCCGGGCGTTGCCACCCTATGCTGACACTAAATAGCCCGGAACCCCTACCGGCAGGAGCCCATGCCCCCGTTACCCCGTTTTTTTCCCGGGCGTTGCCACCCTATGCTGACACTAAATAGCCCGGAACCCCTACCGGCAGGAGCCCATGCCCCCGTTACCCGTTTTTTTTCCGGGCGTTGCCACCCTATGCTGACACTAAATAGCCCGGAACCCCTACCGGGTGGAGCCCATGCCCCCGTTACCCGTTTTTTCCCGGGCGTTGCCACCCTATGCTGACACTAAATAGCCCGGAACCCCTACCGGGTTTAGCCCATGCCCTCGTTACCCCGTTTTTTTGTGGGCGTTGCCACCCTATGCTGACACTAAATAGCCCGGAACCCCTCCCGGGTGGAGCCCATGCCCCCGTTACCCGTTTTTTCCCGGGCGTTGCCACCCTATGCTGACACTAAATAGCCCGGAATCCCTACCGGGTGGAGCCCATGCCCCCGTTACCCGTTTTTTCCCGGGCGTTGCCACCCTATGCTGACATTAAATAGCCGGAACCCCAACCGGGTTGAGCCCATGCCCCCGTTACCCGTTTTTTCAGGGGCATTGCCACCCTATGCTGACACTAAATAGCCCGGAACCCCTACCGGGTGGAGCCCATGCCCCCGTTACCCGTTTTTTCCCGGGCATTGCCACCCTATGCTGACACTAAATAGCCCGGAACCCCTACCGGTTACCCGTGGAGCCCATGCCCCCGTTATCCGTTTTTTCCCCGGCGTTGCCACCCTATGCAGACACTTAATAGCCCGGAACCCCAACCGGGTTGAGCCCATGCCCCCCCTACCGTTACCCGTTTTTTTCCGGGCGTTGCCATCCTATGCTGACACTAAATAGCCCGGAACCCCTCCCGGGTGGAGCCCATGCCCCCGTTACCCGTTTTTTCCCGGGCGTTGCCACCTTATGCTGACACTAAATAGCCCGGAACCCCTCCCGGGTGGAGCTCACGCCCCCGTTACCCGTTTTTTCCCGGGCGTTGCCACCCTATGCTGTCACTAAATAGCCCGGAACCCCTCCCGGGTGGAGCCCATGCCCCCGTTACCCGTTTTTTCCCGGGCGTTGCCACTTTATGCTGACACTAAATAGCCCGGAACCCCTACCGGGTGGAGCTCACGCCCCCGTTACCCGTTTTTTCCCGGGCGTTGCCACCTTATGCTGACACTAAATAGCCCGGAACCCCTACCGGGTGGAGCTCACGCCCCCGTTACCCGTTTTTTCCCGGGCGTTGCCATCCTATGCTGACACTAAATAGCCCGGAACCCCTCCCGGGTGGAGCCCATGCCCCCGTTACCCGTTTTTTTCCGGGCGTTGCCATCCTATGCTGACACTAAATAGCCCGGAACCCCTCCCGGGTGGAGCCCATGCCCCCGTTACCCGTTTTTTCCCGGGCGTTGCCACCTTATGCTGTTTTTTCCCCGGCGTTGCCACCCTATGCAGACACTAAATAGCCCGGAACCCCTACCGGGTGGAGCTCACGCCCCCGTTACCCGTTTTTTCCCGGGCGTTGCCACCTTATGCTGACACTAAATAGCCCGGAACCCCTACCGGGTGGAGCTCACGCCCCCGTTACCCGTTTTTTCCCGGGCGTTGCCATCCTATGCTGACACTAAATAGCCCGGAACCCCTCCCGGGTGGAGCCCATGCCCCCGTTACCCGTTTTTTTCCGGGCGTTGCCATCCTATGCTGACACTAAATAGCCCGGAACCCCTCCCGGGTGGAGCCCATGCCCCCGTTACCCGTTTTTTCCCGGGCGTTGCCACCTTATGCTGACACTAAATAGCCCGGAACCCCTCCCGGGTGGAGCTCACGCCCCCGTTACCCGTTTTTTCCCGGGCGTTGCCACCCTATGCTGACACTTAATAGCCCGGAACCCCTCCCGGGTGGAGCCCATGCCCCCGTTACCCGTTTTTTCACGGGCGTTGCCATCCTATGCTG